>NC_069501.1:610281224-610461224 GCF_027579735.1 Bombina bombina | reverse complement strand
CACACTGAAGTAATAGGCAGGAGACACACACACATACATACACACACACATACAGACAGTGGTACTGAGCAGGTCACACACACTGAAGTAATAGGCAGGATACACACACATACATACACACACACATACACACAGTGGTACTGAGCAGGTCACACACACTGAAGTAATAGGCAGGATACACACACACACATACATACACACACACATACATACACACACACATACAGACAGTGGTACTGAGCAGGTCACACACACTGAAGTAATAGGTAGGATACACACACATACATACACACACACATACACACAGCGGTACTGAGCAGGTCACACACACTGAAGTAATAGGCAGGATACACACACACATACATACACACACACATACAGACAGTGGTACTGATCAGAATACACACACTGAAGTAATAGGCAGGATACACACACACATACATACACACACACATACACACAGTGGTACTGAGCAGGTCACACACACTGAAGTAATAGGCAGGAGACACACACACATACATACACATATACATACACACAGCGGTACTGAGCAGGTCACACACACTGAAGTAATAGATAGGATACACACACATACACACAGGTGGTACTGAGCAGAAGGCCAAAAGGCTCTGTAAACAGTCTCACATTTTCTCTGCATTAGTATTGCATTAGGGAGTTTTTAGTTTTATTATGTGGTCAGAATGTTTGGAGGCCTTGTTTTTGTGCTGGCAAATACTTCAGCCTGCCTGAGTCGGAACGCTCAAGTACTGTATAAGAGAATTTACATTTTATTTTTGTTGTATTGTCCCTGATATGAAATATGTGAATTGGTCTATACTTATTGTATATAAATTAAGAAGAGAGGAGCAGACGAGCTCCTCAGAAGTACCTGTGCATTCAAGATGTGTAGAGAAGAACTTCAGAGAAATATTTCCAGAAATCAACTTGGCATCAATTTAGCTATTTTAATTAAAATATTTTAAGTAAATTTTATATTTTATTGCTAAACTTTTTTTAAGCTTGTTTATGGTAAGCACTTGATTTTTGGGTGCAGTGAATTATAAAATGTTATTACCAGATTGAAATGAAGGAAATAGGGTAGCAGTGACCACCACTTATAGGTATATCACTTATAACTGTTTCGCATTCGGCTAATGTATTTGCCAAAGACACATTCTTAATTGTGATTGTATGTTTAAATATTTTAACTCATGAACAAAAAGCATTCTAAAATTATAAAAAAAAAAATCTATTAATATAAGGAGTCACATATAGAGCTGCAGCATGAGACATTCATTACTCATAGAGGCCAAATTATCAAACCGTCAACTATGCTGCATTCGCCGGCACCAATACGCTTGCCTAACATCGCCTAACATCGCGGCCGCCGATCTGAATACAATCTCCATATTTATAAAAAAGCCGTCAAAAAGCCTTGCACCAAGTACGGGGCGATGAGCAGCAGACTATTGTTAACTAACAGTCATCAATCTCACTGCTATTCGGCTTTCTCCCAACTTTATTTATACCCTGTCACTAAACACCGCCACTATACTAAAATGTTTAACCCCTATGCCACCACTCCCGGACCACACCACAACTTTAATAAAGTTATTAAGCCCTATCCTGCCGCTCCCGGACCCCTCCACAAATAAATAAATGTATTAACCCTCATCCCGCCGCTCCTGGACCCCTCTGCAACTTTAATAAAGTTATTAACCCCTATCCCGCCACTCACGGACCCTGGCGCAATTTTAATAAAGTTATTAACCCCTATCCCGCCGCTCACGGACCCCTCCGCAACTAAATAAATGTATTAAGCCCTATCCCGCCGCTCCCGGACCCAACGGCCACTAAATAAATGTATTAACCCCTAAACCCCTGGCCTCCTACATCACTACCACTTGCTAAACCTATTAACCCCTAAATCGCCAGCCCCCCACATCGCCATAAACTAAATTAAGCTATTAACCCCTAAACCTAACAACCCGCTAACTTTACATTATAATTACCTCATTCCTATCTTATAATAAATTTAAACTTACCTTTAGAATTAAAATAAACTATATTAAACTATTAATTAACCTATCCTAACTATTATACTAAAATTACATTAAACTATATTAAACTATTAATTAACCTACCCTAACTAGTATACAAAATTACATTAAACTACCAATTAAATTAACTATATTACATATTTAAAACCTAACCCTACTCAAATTATTTAAATCTACTATTTTAAAATTACTAAATTACAAAAAAATAACAACTAAGTTACAAAAAATAAAAAACACTAATTTACAAAAAATAAAAAACACTAAGTTACAAAAAAAAAACCTAGCCTACACTAAACTACCAATGGCCCTTAAAAGGACCTTTTGCGGGGTATTGCCCCCAAAAAATCATCTCTTTTACCTGTAAAAAAAATTACAAACACCCCCCAACAGTAAAACCCACCACCCACTCAACCACCCCCCCAAATAAAACCCTATGTAAAAAAGCTCCCCATTTGTATGGGCATTGCCCTTAAAAGGGCATTTAGCTCTTTTACTGCCCAAAGTCCCTAACCTAAAATTAAAACCCTTAAAAAAAGCTAACACTAACTGCCAACGATCCACTTACAGTTTTCGAAGACCGGGCATCCATCCTCATCAAAGCGGCAGAAGTCCTCAGCAAAGCTGGCAGAAGTCTTCATCCAAGCGGGCAGAAGTCTTCATCTAGACAGCATCTTCTATCTTCATCCATCCGGCATGGAGTGGCTCCATCTTCAAGACATCCGGCGTGGAGCTTCCTCTTCTTCCGATGGTCAACGACGAATGAAGTTTCCCTTTAAGGTACGTCATCCAAGATGGTGTCCCTTACATTCCGATTGGCTGAGGATGCTCCGCTCAGGATGTCTTGAATATGGAGCCGCTCCGCGCCGGATGGATGAAGATAGAAGATGCCGTCTGGATGAAAAGTTATGCCTGCTTGGATGAAGACTTCGGCCCACTTGGATGAAGACTTCTGCTGGCTTCGCTGAGGACTTCTGCCGCTTGGATGAGGATGGGTGTCCGGTCTTTGAAAACTGTAAGTGGATCGTCGGTGGTTAGTGTTAGTTTTTTTTAAGGGTTTATTGGGTGGGTTTTAATTTTAGGTTAGGGACTTCGGGCAGTAAAAGAGCTAAATGCCCTTTTAAGGGAAATGCCCATACAAATGCCATTCTCAGGGCAATGGGGAGCTTAGGTTTTTTTAGATAGGGTTTTATTTGGGGGGGGTTGTGTGGGTGGTGGGTTTTACTGTTGGGGGGGTGTTTGTATTTTTTTTTATAGGTAAGAGAGCTGATTTCTTTGGGGCAATGCCCAGCAAAAGGCCCTTTTAAGGATTGGTAGTTTAGTGTAGGCTAGGGTTTTTTTATTGGGGGGGCTTTTTATTTTGATAGGGCTCTTAGATTAGGTGTAATTCTTTTTTTTTTTTGATACTGTGGTTTTTTATTTTTGTAACTTAAGGGTTTTTATTTTTTTTAAATTAGTGTTTTTTATTTTTGTAACTTAATTGTTATTTTTTTGTAATTTAGTAATTTTTAATAGTAGATTTAAATAATTTGAGTAGGGTGAGGTTTTTAAATATGTAATATAGTTAATTTAATAGTTAGTTTAATGTAATTTTAGTATACTATTTAGGGTAGGTTATTTAATAGTTTAATATAGTTTAATGTAATTTTAGTATAATAGGGTAGGTTAATTAATAGTTTAATATAGTTTATTTTAATTGTAAATATAATTTTAAATTTATTATAAGATAGGGATGAGGTAATTTAATGTAAAGTTAGCGGGTTGTTAGATTTAGGGGTTAATAGCTTAATTTAGTTTATGGTGATGTGAGAGGCCAGGGGTTTAAGGGTTAATACATTTATTTAGTTGCGGAGGGGTCCGGGAGCAGCTGGATAGGGGTTAATAACTTCATTAAAGTTGCAGCAGTGTTCAGGAGTGGCAGGATAGGGGTTAATAACTTTATTAAAGTTGCGGAGGGGTCCAGGAGCAGCGGGATAGGGTTTAACACCTTTTTCTTTCTGTAAAATGTTATTGTATTGTTTCTCCATTGTACTGTTATCCTTGTACCCATGGGCAGTGCTGCAGAATCTGTTGGCGCTTTATAAATAAAGAATAATAATAATATTTAGTTGCGGTGGGGTCCGGGAGTGGCTGGATAGAGGTTCATACATTTATTTAGTTGCGTTGGGGTCCGGGAGCAGCGGAATAGGGGTTAATACTTTTATTTAGTTGTGGTGGGCTCCGGGAGCGATGGGATAGAGGTTAATATATTTTATGTAGGTGGCGGCAATGTCAGAGCGGCAGATTAGGGGTGTTTAGACTTGGGGCTTATGTTAGGGTGTTAGGTGTAAACTTTACTGGTTTTCTAACATAGAAATCAATGTGATATCTGGCAGCATCGAACATAAGCTTTAGCTGCTTTCAGACTCCCATTGATTCCTATGACATCTGCGGCCTCCTGGGTGGCGGATTGAAAACCAGGTACACTGGGCCGGAATAGCAGAGAGTGCACTTGTTAGAAATTTGATAACTTGCAAAAGTTGTCAGATAGTCCCGAATTTGTATTCGGAACATCTGTAATGATGTAAGCATCGATCTGTGTCGGATTGAGATAGGTGGATCCTATGTTACCTCACAAATGTCAACTTTTGCCAGTATGTAGGCTTTGATAACTAGGTCGAATCAGGCTCACCACAATTACGCTGCGGAATTCCAGCATATTTGCGGTTGACGGCTTGATAAATATCCTTCATAGACATCTGTCCAAATGTGTTGTTTCTATAATGTGTGTTTTAAATATCAAATTCTACGAATATTTGTGTCTCTGCTCTAACATGCATAAAGGACCAAATAATATTTTGGCTATATAAAATATGTGAAAAGTTTGTGATATAATTTACAGGGCTTTAACCCCTTAGTGACCACAGCACTTTTCCATTTTCTGACCGTTTGGGACCAAGGCTATTTTTACATTTCTGCTGTGTTTGTGTTAAGCTGTAATTTTCCTCTTACTCATTTACTGTACCCACACATATTATATACCGTTTTTCTCACCATTAAATGTACTTTCGAAAGATACCATTATTTTTTATCATGTCTTATAATTTACTATAAAAAAATTATAAAATATGATGAAAAAATGGGAAAAAACACACTTTTTCTAATTGTGACCTCCAAAATCTGTTACACATCTACATCCATCGAAAAACAATCATGCTAAATAGTTTCTAAATTTAGTCTTGAGTTTAGAAATACCCAATGTTTACATGTTCTTTGTCTTTTTTGCAAGTTATAGGGCAATAAATACAAGTAGCACATTAGTGCTAGTTACATTGGAACACTGATATCTGTCAGGAATCCCTGAATATCCCTTGACATGTATATATATTTTTTAGTAGACAACCCAAAGTATTGATCTAGACCCATTTTAGTATATTTCATGCCACCATTTCACTGCCAAATGCGATCAAATAAGAAAAACATTCACTTTTTTCACAAACTTTTTCACAAACTTTCGGTTTCTCTCTGAAACTATTTACAAACAGCTTGTGAAATTATGGCACAAATGGTTGTAAATGCTTCTCTGGGATCCCCTTTGTTCAGAAATTGCAGCTATTTTAATTTAGGTAATTGTATTTAATTTAGTTAATTTATTTAATTATAGTGTAGTGTTAGGTGTTAGTGTAACTCAGGTTCGCTTTTATTTTACAGGTACTTTTGTATTTATTTTAGCTAGGTAGTTATTAAATAGTTAATAACTATTTAATAACTATTCTACCTAGTTAAAATAAATACAAACTTGTCTGTAAAATAAAAATAAACCCTAAGCTAGCTAAAATGTAACTATTAGTTATATTGTAGCTAGCTTAGGGTTTATTTTATAGGTAAGTATTTAGTTTTAAATAAGAATAATGCAAGGTCAATTCTATTGGCTTATCCAATCAGCCAATTGGATTGAACTTCAATCCGATTGGCTGATTAAATCAACCAATCAGATTTTTTCCTACCTTAATTCCGATTGGCTGATAGAATCCTATCAGCCAATCGGAATTTGAGGGACGCCATCTTGGATGACGTCATTTAAAGGAATATTCATTTGACGTTAGTCTTCAAGATAGAGCCGTTCCTCGTTGGATGGATGAAGATAGAAGATGCCGCTTGGATGAAGACGTCTGCCGTTCCGGATGTCCTCTTCTGCCCGGATAGGATAAAGACTTCTGCCGGTCTGGATGTCCTCTTCTGCCCCATCGGATGAAGACTTCGGCCCAGCTGGGTGAAGATGGCTCAAGGTAGGGTGATCTTCAATGGGGTAGTGTTAGGTTTTTTTAAGGGGAGATCGGGTGGGTTTTAGAGTAGGGGTGTGTGGGTGGTGGGTTGTAATGTTGGGGAGGGATTGTTCTTTTTTTTACAGGTAAAAGAACTGATTACTTTGGGGCAATGCCGTGCAAAAGGCCCTTTTAAGGGCTATTTGTAATTTAGTATAGGGCAGGGCATTTTATTATTTTGGGGGGCTTTTTTATTTTATTAGGGGGATCAGATTAGGTGTAATTAGTTTAAACTTCTTGTAATATTTTTTTATTTTTTGTAATTTAGTGTTTGTTTTTTTTGTACTATAGTTTAGTTTATTTAATTGTATTTAATGTTAGATAATTGTAGTTAATTTATTTAATTAATTTATTGATAGTGTAGTGTCAGGTGTATTTGTAGTGTCAGGTGTATTTGTAACTTAGGTTATTATTTATTTTACTGGTAATTTTGTAATTATTTTAACTAGGTAGCTATTAAATAGTTATTAACTATTTAATAGCTATTTTACCTAGTTAAAATAAATACAAAGTTGCCTGTAAAATAAAAATAAATCATAAAATAGCTACAATGTAATTAGCTATCTTAGGGTTTATTTTATAGGTAAGTATTTAGTTTTAAATAGGAAAAAAATTAGTTAATAATATTAATATTATTTAGATTAATTTAAATAATAATTAAGTTAGGGGGGTGTTAGGGTTAGACTTAGGTTTAGGGGTTAATACATGTAATTTAGGTGGCGGCTGTGTAGAGGGATCAGATTAGGGGTTAATAAAATTAATGTAGGTGGCGGCGGGGTCCGGGAGCGGCGGTTTAGGGGTTAAATGCTTTATTTAGGTGTTACGGGGTCCGGAAGCAGTGATTTAGGGGTTAATGCATATAGGGGGGTAGTTATCAAGCCGTCTACTTTTCTGCCTTCGCCGGCCCAATACGCCCGCCTAAGCTCGCCTACCTTCGCCGCCGCGGACCTTGAATACGTTCGCCTAAGTTATCAAATAAAGCTGTCAAAAAGCCGCGGGGCGATGAGCAGCGGATTGTGAGAGTTATCACTCATCCGATCTCGCTGCTCTTCGGCATTTTCCCAGCTTTATTGCTAGCCTGTCACTAAGCACTCACACTAAACTACACTGTTCTATCCCTATACCGGCGCCCCCGGAGCCTCCCGCAACTCAATAAAGTTACTAACCCCTAAACCACCGCTCCTAGACCCTGCCGCAACTCTTATAAATGTATTAACCCCTAAACCGCCGCTCCCGGACACCGCTACCACCTACAGTATAACTAGTAACCCCTATCCTGCCCCCCCCATACCGTCGCCCTCTATAATAAAATTATCAACCCCTATCCTGCTGATCCCGCACCTCGCCGCAACTAAATAAATAGTTTAACCCCTAAACCGCCGCTCCCTGAACCCGCCGCAACCTATATTAAACCTATTAACCCCTATCCTGCCCCCCCTACACCGTCGTCACCTATAATAAATTTATTAACCCCTATCCTGCCCCCCACTACACCGCCGCCACTGTAATAAAATTATTAACCCCTAAACCTAAGTCTAACCCTTACCCTAACGCCCCCCTAACTTAAATATTAATTAAATGAATCGAAATAATATTTCTATTATTAACTAAATTAATCCTATTTAAAACTAAATACTTACCTTTAAAATAAACCCTAATATAGCTACAATATAAATAATAATTATATTGTAGCTATCTTAGGATTTATATTTATTTTACAGGCAACTTTCAATTTATTTTAACTAGGTACAATAGCTATTAAATAGTTATTAACTATTTAATAGCTTACCTAGCTAAAATAAACTGAAATTTACCTGTAAAATAAATCCTAACCTAAGTTACAATTACACCTAACACTACACTATACTTTAATAAATTATTCCTATTTAAAACTAAATACTTACCTGTAAAATAAACCCTAATATAGCTACAATATAAATGATAATTATATTGTAGCTATCTTAGGATTTATATTTATTTTACAGGTAACTTTGTATTTATTTTAGCTAGTTAGAATAGTTATTAAATAGTTATTAACTATTTAATAACTACCTAGCTAAAAGAAATACAAAATTACCTGTAAAATAAATCCTAACCTAAGTTACAATTAAACCTAATACTACACTATCATTAAATTAATTAAATAAACTACCTACAAATAACTACAATTAAATACAATTACATAAAGTAACTAAAGTACAAAAAATAAAAAAGCTAAGTTACAAAAAATAAAAAAATAAGTTACAAACATTTAAAAAATATTACAACAATTTTAAGCTACTTACACCTAATCTAAGCCCCCTAATAAAATAACAAACCCCCCCAAATAAAAAAATGCCCTACCCTATTCTAAATGAAATAAAGTTCAAAGCTCTTTTACCTTACCAGCCCTTAAGAGGGCCATTTGTGGGGGCATGCCTCAAAAAGTTCAGCTCTTTTGCCTGTAAAAGAAAAATACAACCCACCACCCACATACCCCTAATCTAACCCAAACCCCCCTTACAAAAACCTAACACTAATCCCCTGAAGATCATCCTACCTTGAGTCGTCTTCACTCAGCCGAGCAGCGATGGAACCGAAGTGGACATCCGGAGCGGAAGAAGTTAATCCTCCAAGCGGCGCTGAAGAAATCTTCCATCCGATGAAGTCATCATCCAGGCGGCGCTGAAGAAGTCTTCAATCCGGGCGATGTCATCTTCCAAGAGGCGCTGAAGAGGTCTTCTATCCGGGCGATGTCATCTTCCAAGAGGCGCTGAAGAGGTCTTGTATCCGGGCGATGTCATCTTCCAAGCCGGATCTTGAATCTTCCTCCCGCCGACGCGGAACATCCTTCTTCACCGACGGACTACGACGAATGAAGGCTCCTTTAAGGGACGTCATCCAAGATGGTGTCCCCTCAATTCCGATTGGCTGATAGGATTCTATCAGCCAATCGGAATTAAGGTAGGAAAAATCTGATTGGTTGATGGAATGAGCCAATCAGATTCAAGTTCAATCCGATTGGCTGATCCAATTAGCCAATCAGATTGAGCTCGCATTCTATTGGCTGTTCCGATCAGCCAATAGAATGCAAGCTCAATCTGATTGGCTGATTGGATCAGCCAATCGGATTGAACTTGAATCTGATTGGCTGATTCCATCAGCCAATCAGATTTTTCCTACCTTAATTCCGATTGGCTGATAGAATCCTATCAGCAAATCGGAATTGAGGGGACGCCATCTTGGATGATGTCCCTTAAAGGAGCCTTCATTCGTTGTAGTCCGTCGGTGAAGAAGGATGTTCCGCGTCGGCTGGAGGAAGATTCAAGACCCGGCTTGGAAGATGACATCGCCCGGATAGAAGACCTCTTCAGCGCCTCTTGGAAGATGACATCGCCCGGATCGAAGACTTCTTCAGCGCCGCCTGGATGATGACTTCATCGGATGGAATATTTCTTCAGCGCCGCTTGGAGGATTAACTTCTTCCGCTCCGGATGTCCACTTCGGTTCCATCGCTGCTCGGCTGAGTGAAGACGACTCAAGGTAGGATGATCTTCAGGGGATTAGTGTTAGGTTTTTGTAAGGGTGGTTTGGATTAGATTAGGGGTATGTGGGTGGTGGGTTTTAATGTTGGTGGGGGGTTGTATTTTTCTTTTACAGGCAAAAGAGCTGAACTTTTTGGGGCATGCCCCCACAAATGGCCCTTTTAAGGGCTGGTAAGGTAAAAGAGCTTTGAACTTTATTTCATTTAGAATAGGGTAGGGCATTTTTTTATTTTGGGGGGGTTTGTTATTTTATTAGGGGGCTTAGATTAGGTGTAAGTAGCTTAAAATTGTTGTAATATTTTTAAAATGTTTGCAACTTATTCTTTTATTTTTGTAACTTAGCTTTTTTATTTTTTTGTACTTTAGTTAGTTTATGTAATTGTATTTAATTGTAGTTATTTGTAGGTAGTTTATTTAATTAATTTAATGATAGTGTAGTATTAGGTTTAATTGTAACTTAGGTTAGGATTTATTTTACAGGTAATTTTGTATTTCTTTTAGCTAGGTAGTTATTAAATAGTTAATAACTATTTAATAACTATTCTAACTAGCTAAAATAAATACAAAGTTACCTGTAAAATAAATATAAATCCTAAGATAGCTACAATATAATTATTATTTATATTGTAGCTATATTAGGGTTTATTTTACAGGTAAGTATTTAGTTTTAAATAGGAATAATTTATTAAAGTATAGTGTAGTGTTAGGTGTAATTGTAACTTAGGTTAGGATTTATTTTACAGGTAAATTTCAGTTTATTTTAGCTAGGTAAGCTATTAAATAGTTAATAACTATTTAATAGCTATTGTACCTAGTTAAAATAAATTGACAAGTTGCCTGTAAAATAAATATAAATCCTAAGATATCTACAATATAATTATTATTTATATTGTAGCTATATTAGGGTTTATTTTAAAGGTAAGTATTTAGTTTTAAATAGGATTAACTTAGTTAATAATGGAAATATTATTTAGATTTATTTAATTAATATTTAAGTTAAGGGGGCGTTAGGGTTAGTGTTAGACTTAGGTTTAGGGGTTAATAATTTTATTACAGTGGCGGCGGCGTAGTGGGGGGCAGGATAGGGGTTAATAAATTTATTATAGGTGGTGACGGGTTCAGGGAGCGGCGGTTTAGGGGTTAATACATTTATTATAGTTGCGGTGGGCTCCGGGAGCGGCGGTTTAGGGGTTAATACATTTATTATAGTTGCGGTGGACTCCGGGAGCGGCGGTTTAGGGGTTAATATGTATAGAATAGCTTGCGGTGGGCTCCGGGAGCAGCGGTTTAGGGGGTAATAACTTTATTTAGTTGCGGCGGTGTAGGGGGGCAGATTAGAGGTGTTTAGACTCGGGGTACATGTTAGGGTGTTAGGTGCAGACAGCTCCCATAGAAATCAATGGGATGTCTGTCAGCAGCGAACTTGTACTTTCGCTATGGTCAGACTCCCATTGATTCCTATGGGATCCGCCGCCTCCAGGGGTGGCGGTTTGAAAACCAGGTACGCTGGGCCGTAAAAGTGCCGAGCGTACCTGCTAGTCATTTCATAACTAGCAAAAGTAGTGAGATTGTGCCGCACTTGTGTGCGGAATATCTGGAGTGACGTAAGAATCGATCTGTGTCGGACTTAGTCCGGCGGATCGAAGTTTACGTCACAAAATTCTACTTTTGCCGGTCTCGAGCCTTTGATAACTAAGGCGAATCAGCCTCGCCACAAATACGCTGCGGAATTCCAGCGTATTTGAGGTTGATGGCTTGATAACTACCCCCCATAATGTAGGTGGTGGTGGGCTCCAGGAGCGGCGGTTTAGGGGTTAATACTAGGATAGGTTTATTGCGGTGTGGCTTATGGCGGTTATTGCATTGTCGGGGGTTGTCAGTCTAGGGGTTAATACATTTATTATTAGGAGTGAGAGGGGGGATTGCGGATATAGGGGTATATGTATCGGGCTGATTTTTGGGAGGCGTGCTAGACAGTTACGGGAGATTTAATATTTTAGTTAGTTTTTATAGGCGCAGGCAATTTCTAAAGTGCCGTAAGTCACTGGCGACTCCAGAAATTTGAAGTTACGCTCATTTCTGGACATCACTAGTTTATCTGACTTACGGCACTTTAGCAACTGCCGGCGGGGTATATGTAATACCCCGATGTGCGAGGTAAAACTACGGGCAGTGCGGGTTCCCTCGCTTGCTCAGAAAACTATGCCGTATATCGGATTGCGCCCCAGGAGAGTGCACTTGTTTGCAGTGTTATATAACAGCAGTTTTGCTAGAATGTTATATATTAGTAAGAGCACTAGATGGCAGCGCTATTTCCTGTCATGTAGTGCTTCAGACATGTGCACGCTACCTTTCTAGATATCTCTTCAACAAAGAACAACAAGAGAACTAAGCAAAATTAATAATAGAAGTCAATTGGAAACTTTTTTAAAAATTGTATTCACTGTCTGAATCATGAAAAAAAAAATTGGGTTTCATGTCCCTTTAAATGAGCTTCACCTTTACTCATTTTAATGTAATCAAACATTTCTATTATCTCATTGTACACTCTGAACATATTAAGTTCCCTTTGTCTTTCATAATAGGTTGTTTATTTAACTAAAAAAATAAAAATAAACACCCAAATAATCCCTGAGAACATGTTAGTACAGATTGATACATAACCCGAGCATTCAATTCAGGGATGTACTACAGGAAAGCTGCAAACACAAATGACTTAACTGTGTCATGAAAATATCTAGTAATACATATTGTTTTGCTTAGAGAAAAAAGAAAAAAAAAAAAATCTGTGTTTGCTTTGAAAACTTCTAATGGATGAAATTTCCATTTTCGAAAACAATTGGGTCTACTATTCCACTTTAACTTAATTTTCAAAAGAGTGATTACATGAAATTGTCAATGTTCCAGGCAGAACGGAAGGAATCAATTAGAATGTGCACTTCATGACATCTACCATTTATGTATGTGGTGCTATTATTCCCATCGGTTATTCAGGTACTCACAATCTCCATAACAGCTTTTTTAAATAGCATGTCAATATATTTACAAGAATAGCAGAGAATGGTTGGAAAACCAACTCACAAATTCCAGTGTTCAGTGTAGGCAGCAAAAGTAGACAACTTCTGAACAATATCTCCCATAGGAGCTTGCATGGTATTTAAACCTTTGCCAAAAATGTGTCAGAGAAAACACTAACAAAAAAGTGTGGGAAATTATTACCCACAGGTGAGAAATTAGTCCAACTGGTTTACAATAAAAACCAGAGGTTATCAGGTCTGTATAACCTTTTACAGGATAAGAGTTTGAAAAAATTAATACCGTCTGGAGGGAAAGGACTTGTGTGACACATTGGAGAAAAAAATATTGGGTGAACAATCTGCTTTACTTAATTATGTTTGTTGACTTAGAATTAGGTTAAAACACATGCTTCTTGGCTGAGGGAATATAGTAAAATAAAAAACATTAGTTGTTCATCATGCAGTTTTATAAAGTCATTTTTATTCTCCTGCACTCAACACAGATTTATACTTACAATACATAAAATGATATAAAACTAGAAATAGCATGTAATAAATCCCTCATAACCAGAATGTGCTTATCAGACACCTCAACATTGTAAACTATAATAGTAAAAAGTCTCATTCATATAAAATAGGTGTAAGAACAAAATAGCATATAAAACAAATGGGTTTTTGCTTTTAAAGGCAGATGCACATTTTGACAAGTAGGCATATGCCTAGGGTGGCAGAATCTGTGATATGACGTCTTTTCACTCATATTAATTTCTCCAACATTGGTGTGTCCGGTCCACGGCGTCATCCTTACTTGTGGGATATTCTCTTCCCCAACAGGAAATGGCAAAGAGTCATGATCCCTCCTAGGCTCCGCCCACCCCAGTCATTCTCTTTGCCGTTGCACAGGCAACATCTCCACGGAGATGGTTAAGAGTTTTTTGGTGTTTAAATGTAGTTTTATTCTTCTATCAAGTGTTTGTTATTTTAAAATAGTGCTGGTATGTACTATTTACTCTGAAACAGTAAAGGATGAAGATTTCTGTTTGTAAGAGGAAGATGATTTTAGCAGACAGTAACTAAAATCGATTGCTGTTTCCACACAGGACTGTTGAGATGAAGTAACTTCAGTTGGGGGAAACAGTTAGCAGTCTTTTCTGCTTAAGGTATGACTAGCCATATTTCTAACAAGACCATGTAATGCTAGAAGGCTGTCATTTCCCCTCATGGGGACCGGTAAGCCATTTTCTTAGTTAAACATAAAAGAATAAAGGGCTTCAAAAAGGGCTTAAAAACTGGTAGACATTTTTCTGGGCTAAAACGATTGCTTTACTAGGCATATTATGCAGATTCTAACTAATTATTGGTATTATAATCTTGGGGAACGTTTAGAAAAATGGCAGGCACTGTGTTGGACACCTTTTTCAGATGGGGGCCTTTCTAGTTATAGACAGAGCCTCATTCTGGGACTGTATAGGGGTTAAATGTAAAAACGGCTCCGGTTCCGTTAATTTAATTTAATTTGGTGTGCAATACTTTTAATGCTCTAAGACACTGTGGTGAAATTTTGGTGAATTTTGAACAATTCCTTCATACTTTTTCACATATTCAGTAATAAAGTGTTTTCAGTTTGAAATTTAAAGTGACAGTAACGGTTTTATTTTAAAACGTTTTTTGTGCTTTGTTGACAAGTTTAAGCCTGTTTAACATGTCTGTACCATCAGATAAGCTATGTTCTATATGTATGAAAGCCAATGTGTCTCCCCATTTAAATGTATGTGATAATTGTGCCATAGTGTCCAAACAAAGTAAGGACAGTAATGCCACAGATAATGATATTGCCCAAGATGATTCCTCAATTGAGGGGAGTAAACATGATACTACATCATCCCCTACTGTGTCTACACCAGTTATGCCCACACAGGAGGCCCCTAGTACATCTAGTGCGCCAATACTTATTACCATGCAACAATTAACGGCTGTAATGGATAACTCCATAGCAAATCTTTTATCCAAAATGCCTACTTATCAGAGAAAGCGCGATTGCTCTGTTTTAAACACTGAAGAGCAAGAGGACGCTGATGATAACTGTTCTGACATACCCTCACACCAATCTCAAGGGGCCATGAGGGAGGTTTTGTCTGATGGAGAAATTTCAGATTCAGGAAAAATTTCTCATCAAGCTGAACCTGATGTTGTGACATTTAAATTTAAATTAGAACATCTCTGCGCACTGCTTAAGGAGGTGTTATCTACTCTGGATGATTGTGGTCATTCCAGAGAAATTATGTAAGATGGACAAGTTCCTAGAGGTTCCAGAGCCCCCGGACGCTTTTCCTATACCCAAGCGGGTGGCGGACATAGTAAATAAAGAGTGGGAAAGGCCCGGCATACCTTTTGTTCCCCCCCCTATATTTAAGAAATTATTTCCTATAGTCGACCCCAGAAAGGACTTATGGCAGACAGTCCCCAAGGTCGAGGGGGCGGTTTCTACTCTAAACAAACGCACTACTATTCCTATCGAAGATAGTTGTGCTTTCAAAGATCCTATGGATAAGAAATTAGAGGGTTTGCTTAAAAAGATTTTTGTACAGCAAGGTTACCTTCTACAACCAATTTCATGCATTGTTCCTGTCACTACGGCAGCGTGTTTCTGGTTCGAGGAACTAGAAAAATCGCTCAGTAAAGAATCTTCGTATGAGGAGGTTATGGACAGAGTTCAAGCACTTAAATTGGCTAACTCTTTTGTTTTAGATGCCGCTTTGCAATTAGCTAGATTAGCGGCGAAAAATTCAGGGTTTGCTGTCGTGGCGCGCAGAGCGCTTTGGCTAAAGTCTTGGTCAGCGGATGTGTCTTCCAAGACAAAATTGCTTAACATTCCTTTCAAAAGGTAAAACATTATTTGGACCTGATTTGAAAGAGATTATTTCAGACATCACTGGGGGAAAGGGCCACGCCCTCCCACAGGATAGGTCTTTTAAGGCTAAAAATAAGCCTAATTTTCGTCCCTTTCGCAGAAACGGACCAGTCTCTAATTCTGTATCCTCTAAGCAAGAGGGTAATACTTCACAACCCAAACCAGCCTGGAAACCAATGCAAGGCTGGAACAAGGGTAAGCAGGCCAAGAAGCCTACCACTGCTACCAAAACAGCATGAAGGGATAGCCCCCGATCCGGGACCGGATCTAGTGGGGGGCAGACTTTCTCTCTTTGCTCAGGCTTGGGCAAGAGATGTTCTGGATCCTTGGGCGCTAGAAATAGTTTCTCAAGGTTATCTCCTGGAATTCAAGGAACTACCCCCAAGGGGAAGGTTCCACAGGTCTCAATTATCTTCAAACCAAATAAAGAGACAGGCATTCTTACATTGTGTAGAAGACCTGTTAAAGATGGGAGTGATACATCCAGTTCCAATAAGAGAACAAGGAATGGGATTTTATTCCAATCTGTTCAAAGTTCCCAAAAAAGAGGGAACATTCAGACCAATTTTGGATCTAAAGATCCTAAACAAATTTCTCAGGGTACCATCGTTCAAAATGGAAACTATTCGAACGATCCTACCTACTATCCAGGAAAATCAATTTATGACTACCGTGGATTTAAAGGATGCGTACCTACATATTCCTATCCACAAGGAACATCATCAGTTCCTAAGGTTCGCTTTTCTGGACAAGCATTACCAGTTTGTGGCACTTCCATTTGGATTAGCCACTGCTCCAAGGATTTTCACAAAGGTACTAGGGTCCCTTCTAGCGGTTCTAAGACCAAGGGGCATTGCAGTAGTACCTTACTTGGACGACATCCTGATTCAAGAGTCGTCCCTGTCAAAAGCAAAGGCTCATACGGACATCGTCCTAGCCTTTCTCAGATCTCACGGATGGAAGGTGAACAAAGAAAAAAGTTCTCTGTCCCCGTCAACAAGAGTTCCCTTCTTGGGAACAATAATAGATTCCTTAGAAATGAGGATTTTTCTGACAGAGGTCAGAAAATCAAAACTTCTAAGCTCTTGTCAAGTACTTCATTCTGTTCCTCGTCCTTCCATAGCGCAGTGCATGGAAGTAATAGGATTGATGGTTGCAACAATGGACATAGTTCCTTTTGCACGAATTCATCTAAGACCATTACAACTGTGCATGCTCAGACAGTGGAATGGGGATTATACAGACTTGTCTCCGACGATTCAAGTAGATCAAAAGACCAGAGATTCACTCCGTTGGTGGCTGACCCTGGACAATCTGTCACAGGGAATGAGCTTCCGCAGACCAGAGTGGGTCATTGTCACGACCGACGCCAGCCTAGTGGGCTGGGGCGCGGTCTGGGAATCCCTGAAAGCTCAGGGTCTATGGTCTCGGGAAGAGTCTCTTCTCCCGATAAACATTCTGGAACTGAGAGCGATATTCAATGCTCTCAGAGCTTGGCCTCAACTAGCAAAGGCCAAATTCATAAGGTTTCAGTCAGACAACATGACGACCGTTGCATATATCAATCATCAGGGGGGAACAAGGAGTTCCCTGGCGATGAAAGAAGTGACCAAGATAATTCAATGGGCGGAGGATCACTCCTGCCACTTGTCTGCGATCCACATCCCAGGAGTGGAAAATTGGGAAGCGGATTTTCTGAGTCGTCAGACATTCCATCCGGGGGAGTGGGAACTCCATCCGGAAATCTTTGCCCAAATAACTCAATTATGGGGCATTCCAGACATGGATCTGATGGCGTCTCGTCAGAACTTCAAGGTTCCTTGCTACGGGTCCAGATCCAGGGATCCCAAGGCGACCCTAGTAGATGCACTAGTAGCACCTTGGACCTTCAACCTAGCTTAGGTATTCCCACCGTTTCCTCTCATCCCCAGGCTGGTAGCCAGGATCAATCAGGAGAGGGCCTCAGTGATCTTAATAGCTCCTGCGTGGCCACGCAGGACTTGGTATGCAGACCTGGTGAATATGTCATCGGCTCCACCATGGAAGCTACCTTTGAGACAGGACCTTCTTGTTCAGGGTCCATTCGAACATCCGAATCTGGTTTCCCTCCAACTGACGGCTTGGAGATTGAACGCTTGATTTTATCAAAGCGTGGGTTTTCAGATTCTGTAATAGATACTCTGATTCAGGCTAGAAAGCCTGTAACTAGAAAAATTTACCATAAAATATGGAAAAAATATATCTGTTGGTGTGAATCTAAAGGATTCCCATGGAACAAGATAAAAATTCCTAAGATTCTATCCTTTCTACAAGAAGGTTTGGAGAAAGGATTATCTGCAAGTTCTCTGAAGGGACAGATCTCTGCTTTATCTGTTTTACTTCACAAAAGACTGGCAGCTGTGCCAGATGTTCAAGCATTTGTTCAGGCTCTGGTTAGGATCAAGCCTGTTTACAGACCTTTGACTCCTCCCTGGAGTCTAAATCTAGTTCTTTCAGTTCTTCAAGGGGTTCCGTTTGAACCCTTACATTCCGTAGATATTAAGTTATTATCTTGGAAAGTTTTGTTTTTGGTTGCAATTTCTTCTGCTAGAAGAGTTTCAGAGTTATCTGCTCTGCAGTGTTCTCCGCCCTATCTGGTGTTCCATGCAGATAAGGTGGTTTTGCGTACTAAGCCTGGTTTTCTTCCGAAAGTTGTTTCCAACAAAAATATTAACCAGGAGATAGTTGTACCTTCTTTGTGTCCGAATCCAGTTTCAAAGAAGGAACGTTTGTTACACAATTTGGACGTAGTCCGTGCTCTAAAATTCTATTTAGAGGCTACTAAAGATTTCAGACAAACATCTTCCTTGTTTGTTGTTTATTCTGGTAAAAGGAGAGGTCAAAAAGCGACTTCTACCTCTCTTTCCTTTTGGCTTAAAAGCATTATCCGATTGGCTTATGAGACTGCCAGACGGCAGCCTCCTGAAAGAATCACAGCTCACTCCACTAGGGCTGTGGCTTCCACATGGGCCTTCAAGAACGAGGCTTCTGTTGACCAGATATGTAAGGCAGCGACTTGGTCTTCACTGCACACTTTTGCCAAATTTTACAAATTTGATACTTTTGCTTCTTCGGAGGCTATTTTTGGGAGAAAGGTTTTGCAAGCCGTGGTGCCTTCCATTTAGGTGACCTGATTTGCTCCCTCCCTTCATCCGTGTCCTAAAGCTTTGGTATTGGTTCCCACAAGTAAGGATGACGCCGTGGACCGGACACACCAATGTTGGAGAAAACAGAATTTATGCTTACCTGATAAATTACTTTCTCCAACGGTGTGTCCGGTCCACGGCCCGCCCTGGTTTTTTAATCAGGTCTGATGAATTATTTTCTTTAACTACAGTCACCACGGTATCATATGGTTTCTCCTATATATATTTCCTCCTGTCCGTCGGTCGAATGACTGGGGTGGGCAGAGCCTAGGAGGGATCATGTGACCAGCTTTGCTGGGACTCTTTGCCATTTCCTGTTGGGGAAGAGAATATCCCACAAGTAAGGATGACGCCGTGGACCGGACACACCGTTGGAGAAAGTAATTTATCAGGTAAGCATAAATTCTGTTTTTATTACAAATCAATGATTCCTAGTTGTCTAGAGGGGTGTATGAATCCTCCATTTACCCCAGTCACTAGCAGAGACATATAGTAATGAAACAAATATGATCTAAAATTGTATGGGGTCCAGATGTCAGTATTTTTCATTGTGTTTAGAGAAGCACAAATACTAAATACATCACTGCTTAAAGGTACATAACTTTCTCTTGTAAGGTGTATCCAGTCCACGGATCATCCATTACTTGTGGGATATTCTCATTCCCAACAGGAAGTTGCAAGAGGACACCCACAGCAGAGCTGTAATATAGCTCATCCCCTAACTGTCATAGCCAGTCATTCTCTTGCAACTCTCAACAAGCAAGGACGTTGTAGAAGAGAGTGATTAAATATAGCTAGTTTATTTTCTTCAATCAAAAGTTTGTTATTTTTAAATAGTACCGGAGTTGTGCTATTTTATCTCAGGCAGTAAATAGAAGAATCTGCCTGAGGTTTCTATGATTTTAGCAGGTTGTAACTAAGATCCATTGCTATTCTCACATATGTCTGAGGGGATTACACAGATGAGGTAACTTCAGCGAGAGAATGGCGTGCAGTTTATTCTGCTATCAGGTATGTGCAGTTATAATTTTTTCTAGAGATGGAAAACACTAGAAAATGCTGCTGATACCGGATTAATGTAAGTTAAGCCTGAATACAGTGATTTAATAACGACTGGTATCATGCTTACTCCCAAGGGTAATACCCTTATGATATTTACAATATAAAACGTTTGCTGGCATGTTTAATCATTTTTATATATGCTTTGGCTGGCTTAAATTTTGACTAGAAACAATTTCCACTGTAGTAGTATAAAAGTTACAGTTGGTGCAGTTAAAATTACAAACTGTGACATCCAGCTTCCCTCAAAGGCCCTCTGAATGCTATAGGACATCTCTAAAGGGCCCAAAGGCTTTCCAAAGTCGTTTATTGGGGAAGGTAGGGCCACAGCTTGCTATGGCAGTTGGCTGTGACTGTTAAAAAACGTCTATTTGGTTTTTTTTATCCGTTTTTTTAACTAAGGGGTTAATCATCCATTTGCAAGTGGGTGCACTGCTCTGTTAGCCTATTATACACACTGTAAAAATTTCGTTTGATTTACTGCATTTTTTCACTGTTTTTCAAATTCTGACAAAATTTGTTTCTCTTAAAGGCACAGTACCGTTTTTTATATTTGCTTGTTAACTTGATTTAAAGTGTTTTCCAAGCTTGCTAGTCTCATTGCTATTCTGTATAAACATGTCTGACATAGAAGAAACTCCTTGTTTATTATGTTTAAAAGCCATGGTGGAACCCCCTCTTAGAATGTGTACCAAATGTACTGATTTAATTTTATGCAATAAAGATCATTTTCTGTCTTTAAAAAATTTATCACCAGAGGAATCTGACGAGGGGGAAGTTATGCCGACTAACTTTCCCCACGTGTCAGACCCTTTGACTCCCGCTTAAGGGACTCACGCTCAAATGGCGCCAAGTACATCTAGGGCGCCCATAGCGTTTACTTTACAAGACATGGCAGCAGTCATGGATAATACACTGTCAGCGGTATTAGCCAGACTACCTGAACTTAGAGGTAAGCGAGATAGCTCTGGGGTGAGATAAAATGCAGAGCATACTGACGCTTTAAGAACCATGTCTGATACTGCCTCACAATATGCAGAATCTGAGGAAAGAGAGCTTCAGTCAGTGGGTGATGTTAATGACTCAGGAAAGATACCTGATTCTAATATTTCTACATTTAAATTTAAGCTTGAACACCTCCGCGTGTTGCTTAGGGAGGTTTTAGCTGCTCTGAATGACTGTGATACCATTGCAGTGCCAGAGAAATTGTGTAGACTGGATAAATATTTTGCAGTGCCGGTGTGTACTGATGTTTTTCCAAATACCTAAAAGGTTTACAGAAATTATTAATAAGGAATGGGATAGACCAGGTGTGCCGTTCTCTTCCCCTTCTATTTTTAGAAAAATGTTTCCAATAGACGCCACCACACGGGACTTATGGCAGACAGTCCCTAAGGTGGAGGGAGCAGTTTCTACTCTAGTAAAGCGTACTACTATCCCTGTCGAGGACAGTTGTGCTTTTTTTTTTTTTAGATCCAATGGATAAAAAATTAGAGGTTACCTTAAGAAAATATTTATTCAACAAGGTTTTATCCTACAGCCCCTTGCATGCATTGCCCCTGTCACTGCTGCTGCAGCGTACTGGTTTGAGTCTCTGGAAGAGGCTTTGCAGGTAGCGACTCCATTGGATGACATACTTGGCAAACTTAGAGCACTTAAGCTAGCCAATTCTTTTATTCTGATGCCATTGTTCATTTGACTAAACTAACGGCTAAGAATTCTGGTTTTGCTATACAGGCGTGCAGAGCGCTATGGCTTAGATCATGGTCAGCTGATGTGACTTCAAAATCTAAGCTACTTAACATTCCCTTCAAGGGGCAGACCCTATTCGGGCCTGGTTGAAGGAGATTATTGCTGATATCACTGGAGGAAAAGGTCATGCCCTTCCTCAGGACAGGTCCAAATCTAGGGCCAAACAGTCTAATTTTCGTGCCTTTCAAAACTTCAAGGCAGGTGCGGCATCAACTTCCTCTAATAATAAACAAGAGGGAACTTTTGCTCAATCCAAGACGGTCTGGAGACCAAACCTGACATGGAAAAAAGGTAAGCAGGTAAAAAGCCTGCTGCTGCCTCTAAGACAGCATGAAGGAACGGCCCCCTATCCGGGAACGGATCTAGTAGGGGGCAGACTTTCACTCTTTGCCCAGGCGTGGGCAAGAGATGTTCAGGATCCCTGGGCGTTGGAAATTATATCCCATGGATATCTTCTGGACTTCAAAGTTTCCCCCCCAAAAGGGAGATTTCACCTTTCACAATTATCTGCACACCAGATAAAGAGAGAGACATTCTTACACTGTGTACGAGTCCTCCTAGTTATGGGAGTGATCCATCCAGTTCCAAAGGAGGAACAGGGACAGGGTTTTTACTCAAATCTGTTTGTGGTTCCCAAAAAAGAGGGAACCTTCAGACCAATTTTGGATCTAAAGATCTTAAACAAATTCCTCAAAGTTCCGTTGTTCAAGATGGAAACTATTCGTACCATCCTACCACTGATCAAGGAGGGTCAATATATGACTACAGTGGATCTAAAGGATGCTTATCTTCACATTCCGATACACAAAGATCATCATCGGTTTCTCAGGTTTGCCTTTTAAGACAGGCATTACCAGTTGTAGCTCTTCCCTTGGGATTAGCTACAGCCCCAAGAATCTTTACAAAGGTTCTAGGGTCACTTATGGCAGTCCTAAGGCCGCGGGGCATAGTAGTAGCCCCTTATTTAGATGACATCCTGATACAGGCGTCAAACTTCCAAATTGCCAAGTCTCATACGAACGTAGTTCTGGCATTTCTGTGGTCGCATGGGTGGAAAGTGAACGAGGAAAAGAGTTCTCTATCCCCACTCACAAGAGTTTCCTTTCTAGGGACTCTGATAGATTCTGTAGAAATGAAAATTCACCTGACGGAGTCCAGGTTATCAATGCTTCTAAATTCCTGCCGGATTCTTCATTCCATTCCGCACCCTTCGGTGGTTCAGTGTATGGAAGTAATCGGCTTAATGGTAGCGGCAATGGACATAGTGCCGTTTGCACGCTTACATTTCAGACCGCTGCAACTATGCATGCTCAGTCAGTGGAGCGGGGATTACACAGATTTGTCCCCTCAACTGAATCTGGACCAAGAGACCAGGGATTCTCTTCTCTGGTGGCTATCTCGGGTCCATCTGTCCAAAGGTATGACCTTTCGCAGGCCAGATTAGACAATTGTTACGACAGATGCCAGCCTTCTAGGTTGGGGTGCAGTCTGGAACTACCTGAAGGCTCAGGGATCGTGGACTCAGGAGGAGTCTCTCCTTCCATTAAATATTCTGGAACTAAGAGCGATATTCAAGGCTCTTCAGGCTTGGCCTCAGTTAGCAACTCTGAGGTACATCAGATTTCAGTCGGACAACATCACGACTGTAGCTTACATCAACCATCAAGGGGGAACAAGAAGTTCCCTAGAGATGTTAGAAGTTTCAAAAATAATTCGCTGGGCAGAGATTCACTCTTGCCACCTATCAGCTATCCATATCCCAGGTGTAGAGCACTGGGAGGCGGATTTTCTAAGTCGTCAGACTTTTCATCCGGGAGAGTGGGAACTCCATCCGGAGGCATTTGCACAACTGATTCATCGTTGGGGCAAACCAGAACTGGATCTCATGGCGTCTTGCCAGATCGCCAAGCTTCCGTGTTACGGATACAGGTCCAGGGATCCCAAGGCGACACTGATAGATGCTCTAGCAGCGCCCTGGTCTTTCAACCTGGCTTATGTGTTTCCACCGTTTCCTTTGCTCCCTCGACTGATTGCCAAGATCAAGCAGGAGAGAGCATCGGTGATTCTGATAGCACCTGCGTGGCCACGCAGGACCTGGTATGCAGATCTAGTGGACATGTCATCCTTTCCACCATGGTCTCTGCCTCTGAAACAGGACCTTCTACTTCAGGGTCTTTTCAACCATCCAAATCTAATTTCTCTGAGGCTGACTGCCTGGAGATTGAACGCTTGATTTTATCAAAGCGTGGCTTCTCCGAGTCAGTTATTGGTACCTTAAGACAGGCACGAAAGCCTGTCACCAGGAAAATTTACCATAAGGTATGGTGTAGATATCTTTATTGGTGTGAATCCAAGGGTTACTCATGGAGTAAGGTCAGGATTGCTAGGATATTATCTTTTCTTCAAGAAGGTTTGGAAAAAGGATTGTCAGCTAGTTAAGCGTCTGGCAGATGTTCCAGACGTTCAGGCATTTTGTCAGGCTTTAGTTAGAATCAAGCCTGTGTTTAAACCTGTTTGCTCCACCATGGAGCTTAAACTTGGTTCTTAAGGTTCTTCAAGGAGTTCCGTTTGAACCTCTTCATTCCATAGATATCAAGCTTTTATCTTGGAAAGTTTTTTTTTTGGTAGCTATTTCCTCGGCTCGTAGAGTCTCTGAGCTATCTGCCTTACAATGTGATTCTCCTTATCTGATTTTTCATACGGATAAGGTTGTCCTGCGTACCAAACCTGGGTTCTTACCTAAGGTGGTATCTAACAAGAATATCAATCAAGAGATTGTTGTTCCATCCTTGTGTTACACAATTTGGACGTGGTCCGTGCTTTAAAGTTTTACTTACAAGCTACTAAAGATTTTCGTCAAACATCTGCTTTGTTTGTTGTCTACTCTGGACAGAGGAGAGGTCAAAAGGCTTCGGCAACCTCTTTTTATTTTTGACTAAGAAGCTTAATCCGCTTAGCCTATGAGACTGCTGGACAGCAGCCTCCTGAAAGGATTACAGCTCATTCCACTAGAGCTGTGGCTTCCACTTGGGCCTTTAAAATTGAGGCTTCTTTTGATCAGATTTGCAAGGCGACGACTTGGTCTTCGCTTCATATTTTTTCAAAATTTTACAAATTTGATACTTTTGCTTCTTCGGAGGCTATATTTGGGAGAAAGGTTTTACGGGCAGTGGTTCCTTCCATTTAAGTTCCTGCCTTGTCCCTCCCTTCATCCGTGTACTTTAGCTTTGGTATTGGTATCCCACAAGTAATGGATGATCCGTGGACTGGATACACCTTACAAGAGAAAACACAATTTATGCTTACCTGATAAATTTATTTCTCTTGTGGTGTATCCAGTCCACGGCCCGCCCTGTCATTTTAAGGCAGGTAATTTTTAAATTTAAACTACAGTAACCACTGCACGCTATGGTTCCTCCTTTCTCGGCTTGTTTTCGGTCGAATGACTGGCTATGACAGTTAGGGGAGGAGCTATATTACAGCTCTGCTGTGGTCGTCCTCTTGCAACTTCCTGTTGGGAATGAGAATATCCCACAAGTAATGGATGATCCGTGGACTGGATACACCACAAGAGAAATACATTTATCAGGTAAGCATAAATTGTGTTTTTTGTTTCGTTCTTAGAGAGGGTATATTAAAACATGTTACTGTTTTTTGTTTTTTTTTAAATGTTCTGTATTAAGAAAGAAGCATTGTTTTGTTTGTATGCCTCTATGAATTGTCACTGTCTACTAATAAAGCAGTGACAGTTCTGCTTATCGGCCAGTGAACAATCAGTTCTTGTATTGTCTCGCAAATGGGTCTCAATGCACTACAAATATGGAGCAGAAAAAAGTGACGGGCAATCAAGGGAGTCAGATCCCTATTGTTTATATGTGTTACTGGCAACCAAAGAGGTACAATTATTGATTTGTATGCTACTGGCAGCCAAGGGTAAAATTACTGTGGGGTCTAAAGTAGAGCCTTGGTAAGTGGGCATTGTGTGACTTCACAAAACAAGCTACAGTTGTCCACTATTTTATGGAGGGAAGCTGGCAACCCTAATTGCAGTTTATACTGAAAATAAAAAAGACACTAATTTGGACAAACTGTTTACAGTTCTTTAAAGGATACTACCCAATATGCTACTGAGAGAAAAAGATGCAAAAAACCTTTTTTTTTTTTTTTGTTGAGATTGCCATTTTTCTATTCTGTTGACATCCAGGAAAAAAATAAAGTTGTTCTATTATGGATTCTGGGGCATCGAATATTCTCTTTTCCAGGCATCACAATCGCTATGGTAGCAGTTAACAGGCAGTAATGTCAATCACCCTGGATTTGCTGAGAGTGGAATAGCATTGCCAGTTTCTCTAGCACCTACTGTATGTTGCTCTATACAGTTTATTCACTACATCTCAATCATCTGTTCTGTTCATCTATTGTGAAACATCTTCAGACCATCTATTGGAAAGATCTTAGCTTAGCAATTTAAAAAAAAAAAAAAAAAAGAAAACTAAAAGATTTCACAAAATAATACAATTCCAAAACCATACATTTTTCAAAACACACTGAAAATATACCCGTTCATAAATAATCTTAAAGGGATATTTTTACTGTAAAATTGGGTTCTACCTTAATGTGTTTCCAATGACTTGTTATACCAGCTGCAAATTATAAAATGACTTGCAAATTGTTCCTTTACATTTATTTATTATATGAGATACCTGTTTTTGCTCATTAAAAATCACAATCCATTAAAAAGGTTAAGTCTGCAGAAAAAGTAGACACTCTATTTGAGTTAGACAGAAAGTGTGTACCGGTACATGGTCAAAAACTACAGGTCGTGCAATAAAACAAAAAAAACTGCTGCTGCCCAAACATACCCGGAGTGACATAGGAAGCGGTGGATCAGGCCATAAAATAGCAAATGGAGGCACAAATAGCAGGCACTACTCGGTTAGCATAAAGTTAAAAAATATACTTTATTTTTTATTACTTTATGGTACCAGTTAAAAAGTGAAATGTTCCCAGACAGAGGACATATACAAAAGGATCGTCTTATGCGTTTCACGCCCCCTGGTGGCGCTTGATCATAGACTACAGGAACAGGTAAGGGGCAGACAATTTCTGCACAAAGCAGTGATTGATTAACCCTTTGATGATCACAGTAAATACTAAAAACACACTCAGTATAGAGTCAAAATAAAAAAGCAACATTGCTTGAAAAATATGATCACAGTGATGTGGCAGAGTACAAAATGGTACACATTGATATACAAGCAAATTTACTTGGATATTTATGACAGATAA
Organism: Bombina bombina; assembly: GCF_027579735.1. Lineage (NCBI taxonomy): Eukaryota > Metazoa > Chordata > Amphibia > Anura > Bombinatoridae > Bombina > Bombina bombina. The sequence goes on along the minus strand of NC_069501.1, from coordinate 610,434,126 downwards.
ATGTATATTCTAAATAATACCGAGAAATAAAGGCAGAGACATAATAATAACGACAGCAGTGACAGTAATGGCAGTAATACTAGCAAAAACGTTGTTGGTCAATGAGGCTATAAAAATGACTACAAATTGATTATTCAAAATAATAAGAATAAGAATAGTAGAATGGGCATCAGTCATCAATAAAATAACTGCTGTCAAATTCTCTATTCATACCTAGAGGTGTTTTGGTTTTGAGTTTAAGAATCCAAAACAGTTCTCTTTTATCTAGAATTTTGTGTTTGTTACCACCTCTAATTGGAACCTGTGCCAAATCTATGACTTGAACTGATATGTCTGCTTTATTGGTAAAATGAATACCATTGAAGTGGCAACTGCAGATTCCTTTACATAATTATTTACATCCCTAACATGTTCCTCTACTCTTTTTCTTAATTCCCTAGAGGTTTGTCCTGTGTATTGATTTTTACATAGATTACACGTTAGCAGATATACTACCCATTGGGTGCCACAGTTAGCATAAAAATCAATAACAAATTTTTGATTGGTGACACTAGAGGTAAACTAATTGCCTTTTAGAATCAGGTTGCAGTTTTTTCTACCGGACTTGAAATTCCCTTTATGGGTTAGCCACCTAGATTCCAATTCTGGTATATTACTTTTGACCCTACTTAGAGAGAGCGACTGGCCCAAGGTTCTTGTTTTTTTTGGGACAAATTTACAATTACCAACACAGGACTTTAGTATATCATCTCTCAATTGAAGGTGCATGTGTTTTTTAAATAATCTTCTGTGGTAAACTACACAGAATCTGAGAAATCACTATTATTTAGCTCTTTCTTAGATTTCTTGTCATGATCAATTTTGAAGGGTTTTACCTGTTGGCGACATTTGACTAAGGTGTCCCTCCGATACCCTCTTCGTACCAATCTATTTTCAAGCTCTATGACTTGTTGATCATAGACCCTATCGGATTTGATGTTATGTCTAAGTCTGATGAATTGGCCTTTTGGGATAGCTGTAACAAGGTGTTTAGTGTGCTGTGATGTGGCATGCAATATTGTGTTCCCTGCAGTGGGTTTTCTAAAAGTTTTTGTGCATATCTGTCCATCTTTAATATGTAGGGTCCGATCCAAAAAGTTTACCTCTGTTCTGTTGTAAGTTCCAGTAAATTTTAACCCCATGCTGTTGTTGTTTAAATAATGCATGAATTCCTGGTAGGAGGAGTCATCAAGTGGTCTTTTGACAATAAACAATAAATCGTCAATATATCTTTACAAACAAGATGATATCCTCATGCCATGGATTCTGCAAGGTGTAAATATGAGTGAGTTCTAACCAGGCGACATACAAATTGGCATACGATGGGGCAAATTTTGCCCCATCATCGTGCCACAAATTGGTTGGTAAAACTCTTGATTGAATAGAAAAAAAATATGCGATAACAGATACCTCAGAATATCACAGATGTAATATTTGGTGATGTTATTCAAATTTAATTCTTTAGCCAAAAAGAATTCAATGATTTGAACCCCCAAAAGATGAGGCATACACGTGTATAGAGAAGAAATGTCTACCACCATCCAAGTAAAGTCTTGCTGCCATTGAATGTGTTCCAAGCTTTCAAGGAGGTGGGAACTGTCCTCCAGGTAGCTCAACTGTCCCTTGGCAATAGGTTGTAAAATGGCATCTAGCCAAGCTCCCATAGGTTCCAAAAGGGAGCCAATGCCAGAGACAATTGGTCTACCTGGAGGATGCTCACAATTCTTGTGCACCTTTGGCACATGATAAAAAAACTGGAATTATTGGATTTGTTGTAACTAAGGTATTCAAATCCTTGGTGCCAAAGATGCCCAAAAAAATGCCATCTTCAACCAACCATTGAAGATGCCATTCATTCTTTATAAGTCAGATTAAAGGCGGGAGCATTGTCAGCAGTGCTTTCTTCTAAAGCCAGGATATCGTCCTGAACAGCTTTCTGATATGCGTTCAACATAGCACCCATATGTTGAATAGGATAGAAATCAGATCTTGTTTTTATAGGTTTTTGCATTGGTTTTGTACTAGGGGTGGATGCATTATCACTATATAATTTATTCAAGGTTGCAAGAGAAAAAGCAGCTGAGAAAAGCAGATGAGGATGAGTGTAAGAAATATGCTGGACTTCACCACTTTCTGCATTATCAGAAATATCACCAATATCTTGTGTAAGAGAAAAAAACCCTCTTTAGGGCTATTTTTTTTTATAAATGTATTTACATCCAGAAATGTGGTGAAGCCAGTGAATCTGTTAGTTGGGGCAAATCCTAACCCTTTGGATAGTACAGATTTTTCACAGACAGTGAGATTGTGTTGGGACAAATTAATAATGCTAAAATTCTCAGATGAGGAGCAATTCACATTTAATGTTCCTTTTTCTTCTTCGGTTTTTCTTTTACTCTTCTTTCTCCATCTACGTCTTCTTCTTTTTCTGATTGGGTGGTCCTGTGAGTCTTTGGGCAGACCACCTGCTGATGTTCCCCTGACTCCTCTCCCAAACTGTCCTGTAAAAAAGAAGAAGAAGAACAGGAAGAGGAAGGAGAGGAAGAAGAAGAAGAAGTGGGGAAAGAAGAGGTAGAATTGATAGAATAACTGGTGTTGAAATTGTCCATATCAGTGGGGTCCCCCTCTGAGGTGCTAAAGACCACTCTTCTTTTATGTTTATTCTTTTGGAGAATGGCTTTAGGGATTTTTTCAGTGTTTTGACTAGAATTTGTGAAAATTCTTGTAATGTTTATTTTTGTTTTCACGTTGTTGGTAGCGTACTGCTGCCCAATTGTACACCTTATTTTGCTCATAGTCTTTATCCCTAATGAATTATTTGCCTTTGAAGCATGCCTGCTCTCCATCAACTTTGGCAATAAATTCATCCATTTTTTTTCTTATATGAAGGGAACTTGGAGTGACTTTCAAAGGGTTTTAACTCCTCTTGTTTAACTTCAATATCTGGTTTAATTTTATCCCTTTTCTTTTCTTTCACTCTAATTAGAATATTGAGTAACTTAATAGAGCACTCACTGAGTGCTATGTTCCAATCCTCCATATCTGTGTTATCCTCAAATTCAAATGATGGATATTTTTGATCCTTAGCCCCCTTGGAATTCTCTGGGATTCAATGTTTTTTTTTAAACGCTATTATGTCCCACATTAATCTTAGATCTGTTTCTAGGAGCTGTTGTAGAGATTTAAAAAGATTTTTAATCTCATTTTCTTCTCCCGCACAAACTTCTTTTGAGATGACTTAAATAGGAGCTGTGTTATTTGCAGACACTGCATCAACTGCTTCTGTGTTTGTGCCTGCCATGTCTGGGAACACTAACTAACCTAATACGGGTAGTGGGAAGCACATTAGACAATTGCTGCTTGTCACAAGAGAATCAATGAAGGTAAATGTTCCATTCCTTAAAGGATCAGTCAACACAGTAGATTTGCATAATCAACAAATGCAAGATAACAAGACAATACAACAGCATTTACTCTGAATTTCAAAAAGTAGTAGATTTTTTTCTAACAAATTTCAAAGTTATGTATATTTCCACTCTCCCTGTACCATGTGATAGGAATCAGCCAATCACAAATGCATATACGTATAGTCAGTGAATTCTTGCACATGCTCAGTAGGAGCTGGTGACTCAAAAAGTGTAAATATAAAAGAATGTGCACATTTTTTTTAATGGAAGTAAACAGATATGAAGTCATTCGTCTGCACTGCAGATGTGAGAAAAAATGCTGTGCTTTCAAGACGCTTTGTTTTCCAAACGGCTGTGTCTGTGTGAAGTCAGCAGCTGAAGACACTGAGTGCTGAAAACCGGAAGTGGAGTGATCCAAATGAGTTAGACAGAAAGTGTGTACCGGTACACGGTCAAAGACTACGGGTCATGCAATAAAACAAAAAAACAAATAAACTACTGCTGCCCAAACATATCCGGACTGCCATAGCAAGTGGCAGATCAGTCCAGGAAATAGCAAATGGAGGCACAAATAGCAGGAACTACTCGGTTAGCATAAAGTTAAAAAATATACTTTATTGGTACCAGTTAAAAAGTGGAGTGTTCCCAGACAGAGGACATACACAAAAGGATCGTCTTACGCGTTTCACGCACCCTGGTGGCCCTTGATCATAGACTACAGGAACAGGTAAGGGTCAGCCAATTTATGTGCAAAGCAGTGATTGATTAACCCTTTGCTGCTCACAGGAAATACTATAAGCACACTCAGTATAGAGTCAAAATAAAAAAGCAACATTGCATGAACAATATGATCACAGTGATGTGGTAGAGTACAAAATGGTAGATCAGAGACATAATAAAAACTACAGCAGTAACAGTAATGGCAGTAATACTAGCAAAAACATTGTTGATCTATGAGGCTATAAAATTCTTTTTAAAAAATTGATTATTCAAAATAATAAGTCCTGTGTTGGTAATTGTAAATTTGTCCCCAAAAAAACAAGAACCTTGGGCCAGTCTCTCTCTCCAAGTATGGTCTAAAGTAATATACCCAAGTTGGAATCTAGGTGGCTAACCCCTAAAAGGGAATTTCAAGTGTGCAGCAAAAACTGCAACACTTGCGCCCTGATCCTAAAAGGCAATTTGTTTACCTCCAGTGTCACCAATCAAAATTTTGATATTGATTTTTATGCTAACTGTGGCACCCAATGGTTAGTATATCTGCTAACGTGTAATCTATGTAAAAATCAATACACAGGACAAACCTCTAGGGAATTAAGAAATAGAGTAGAGGAACATGTTAGGGATTTAAATAATTATGTAAAGGAATCTGCAGTTGCCACTTCAATGGTATTCATTTTACCAATAAAGCAGACATATCAGTTCAAGTCATAGCTTTGGCACAGGTTTTCCAATTAGAGGTGGTAACAAACATAAAATTCTAGATAAAAGAGAACTGTTTTGGATTCTTAAGCTCAAAACCAAAACACCTCTAGGTATGAATAGAGAATTTGACATCAGTTATTTTATTGATGACTGATGCCCATTCTACTATTCTTATTATTTTGAATAATCAATTTGTAGTCATTTTTTATAGCCCAACAACGTTTTTGCTAGTATTACTGCCATTACTGTCACTGCTGTCGTTTTTATTATGTCTCTGCCTTTATTTCTTGGTATTATTTAGAATATACATTTATCTGTCATATATATCCAAGTAAATTTGCTTGTATATCAGTGTGTACCATTTTGTACTCTGCCACATCACTGTGATCAAATTGTTCAAGCAATGTTCTTCCCTTATGTATATTATGTGAGTTTTAAATATATCTATATCTAACTATATCAATATCTAAATATCTATTTCTCTATATAGTCCACTAGCCCTGGACGAATAATAATTGCAGAGAATGAGTAAACAAATTTGACTTTTTCCTATCTTTAGCATTGAGTGGACTAGTAACTTTTTCCCCCCTGGGATTGTAACTGTCTATCTATCTATCTATCATCTATCTATCTATCTATCTATCTATCTATCTATCTATCTATCTATCTATCTGACTCCTGCAGAAACAAAACATTTGGTTTGTCTGAATCTTTCAGAGCAAATATTTGGGGAAATTAGTTTCCCTGAATATTCATTGGCTGCACTATTCGGTATTCATTTAATTTTAAACAAAACTAATACTGAATATTCATAGAACATTTATATTCCTTTTCATTTATCAAATGTAAATGTTCCTAAGCTACAAGTAAAAAAGTAATAATAAATATATACTGTATGTCACTTAGACGTTTCCTTATTTCTCCAACATTGGTGTGTCCGGTCCACGGCGTCATCCTTACTTGTGGGAATATCTCTTCCCCAACAGGAAATGGCAAAGAGTCCCAGCAAAGCTGTCCATATAGTCCCTCCTAGGCTCCGCCCACCCCAGTCATTCTCTTTGCCGTTGCACAGGCAACATCTCCACGGAGATGGTTAAGAGTATGTGGTGTTTAGTTGTAGTTTTTTAATTCTACTATCAAGAGTTTGTTATTTTAAAATAGTGCTGGTATGTACTATTTACTCTGAAACAGAAAAAGATGAAGAGTTCTGTTTGTGAGAGGAAGATGATTTTAGCAGACAGTAACTAAAATCGTTTGCTGTTTCCACATAGGACTGTTGAGATGAAATAACTTCAGTTGGGGGAAACAGTTAGCAGACTTTTCTGCTTAAGGTATGACTAGACATATTTCTAACAAGACTGTGTAATGCTGGAAGGCTGTCATTTCCCCTCATGGGGACCAGTAAGCCATTTTCTTAGTCTCAAACAGAATAAAGGGCTTAATATGGGCTATAAAACTGGTATACACTTTTATGGGCAAAATCAATTGCTTTATTTGGGCATTTTATACATGTTTATGCTTGTAATTCACACTTATAAGCTTCGGGAACGTTTTTTAACTTCAGGCACTGTGTTAGACACCTTTCCAGTCAGGAAGGGCCTTCCCAGTTGTAGGCTGAGCCTCATTTTCGCGCCATTAATGCGCAGTTACTTTTGAGAGCAAGACATGCAGATGCATGTGTGAGGATCTGAAAGTAGTTGGAAAAGTTCCTAGAAGGCTTCATCTGGTATCGTATTCCCCCCTGGGTTTGGTAAAGTCGCAGCAAAGGCTGTAGCTGGGACTGTAGAGGGGTTAAAACTGTAACCGGCTCCGGTTTCTTTATTTTAAGGGTTAAAGCTGGTAAATTTTGAACAATTCTTTCATACTTTTTCACATATTCAGTAATAAAGTGTGCACTGTTTAAAATTTAAAGAGACAGTAACGGTTTTGTTTTAAAACGGTTTTTGTACTTTTTTGACAAGTTTAAGCCTGTTTAACATGTCTGCACCTTCAGATAAGCTATGTTCTATATGTTTGAAGATCAATGTGTGTCCCCCTTCAAAATTGTGTGATAATTGTGCCATAGCGTCCAAACAAAGTAAGGACAGTATTGCCACAGATAGTAAAGTTGCCCAAGATGATTCATCAGATGAAGGAAGTAGACATAGTTCTACATCATCTCCTTCTGTGTCTACACCAGTTTTGCCCATGCAGGAGGCCCCTAGTACCTCTAGCGCGCCAATGCTTATTACTATGCAACAATTAACGGCAGTAATGGATAACTCCATAGCAAATATTTTATCCAAAATGCCTGCATATCAGAGAAAGCGTGATTGCTCTGTTTTAAACACTGTAGAGCAGGAGGGCGCTGATGATAATTGCTCTGTCATACCCTCACAGCAATCTGAAGGGGTCATGAGGGAGGTTTTGTCGGATGGGGAAATTTCAGATTCAGGTAAAATTTCTCAACAAGCAGAACCTAATGTTGTGACATTTAAATTTAAATTAGAGCATCTCCGCGCACTGCTTAAGGAGGTGTTATCTACTCTGAATGATTGTGACAACCTGGTCATTCCAGAAAAATTATGCAAGATGGACAAGTTCCTAGAGGTTCCGGTGCACCCTGACGCTTTTCCTATACCCAAGCGGGTGGCGGATATAGTGAATAAGGAGTGGGAGAAGCCCGGCATACCTTTTGTCCCCCTCCTATATTTAAGAAATTATTTCCTATGGTCGACCCCAGAAAGGACTTATGGCAGACAGTCCCTAAGGTCGAGGGGGCAGTTTCTACTTTAAAAAAGCGCACTACTATTCCTATCGAGGATAATTGTGCTTTCAAAGATCCTATGGATAAAAAATTAGAGGGTTTGCTTAAAAAGATTTTTGTACAGCAAGGTTACCTCCTGCAACCCATTTTGTGCATTGTTCCTGTCACTACAGCAGCGTGGTTCTGGTTCGAGGAACTAGAAAAGTCGCTCAGTAGAGAGACTCTGTATGAGGAGGTTATGGACAGAGTTCATGCACTCAAGTTGGCTAATTCTTTTATTTTAGATGCCACTTTGCAACTAGCTAGATTAGCGGCGAAAAATTCAGGGTTTGCAATTGTGGCGCGCAGAGCGCTTTGGCTAAAGTCTTGGTCAGCGGATGTATCTTCCAAGACAAAATAACTTAATATCCCCTTCAAGGGTAAGACTCTCTTTGAGCCAGAATTGAAAGAGATTATTTCAGACATCACTGGGGGAAAGGGCCATGCCCTCCCACAAGATAGGCCTTTCAAAGCCAAGAATAAGTCTAATTTCCGTTCCTTTCGCAATTTCAGGAACGGACCGGCCTCTAACTCTGCATCCTCTAAACAAGAGGGGAATGCCTCTCAAACCAAACCAGCCTGGAAACCGAAGCAAGGCTGGAACAAGGGTAAGCAGGCCAAGAAGCCTGCTGCTGCTAACAAAACAGCATGAAGGAGTAGCCCCCGATCCGGGACCAGATCTAGTAGGGGGCAGACTCTCTCTCTTTGCTCAGGCTTGGGCAAGAGATGTTCAGGATCCCTGGACACTAGAAATAGTCTGGAATTCAAGTAACTACCCCCAAGGGGAAGGTTCCACATGTCTCACTTATCCTCAAACCAAATAAAGAGACAGGCATTCTTACATTGTGTAGAAGACCTGTTAAAGATGGGAGTGATACACCCAGTTCCAACGGCGGAACAAGGAATGGGATTTTACTCAAATCTGTTTGTAGTTCCCAAAAAAGAGGGAACTTTCATACCAATTCTGGATTTAAAGATCCTAAACAAATTTCTCAGAGTACTATCGTTCAAAATGGAAACCATTCGAACGATTCTACCCACAATCCAGGAAGGTCAATTTATGACTACCGTGGATCTAAAGGATGCGTATCTACATATTCCTTTCCACAAAGAACATCATCAGTTCCTAAGGTTCGCCTTTCTGGACAAACATTACTAGTTTGTGGCCCTCCCATCCGGGTTAGCCACTGCTCCAAGGATTTTCACAAAGGTACTCGGATCACTTCTAGCAGTTCTAAGACCAAGGGGCATTGCAGTAGTACCGTACTTGGACGACATTCTAATACAAGCATCGTCTCTTTCAAAGGCAAAGGCTCACACAGACATCGTTCTGGCCTTTCTCAGATCTCACGGATGGAAGGTGAACATAGAAAAAAGTTCCCTGTCTCCGTCGACAAGAGTTCCCTTCTTGGGAACAATAATAGATTCCTTAGAAATGAGGATTTTCCTGACAGAAGTCAGAAAGTCAAAACTTCTAAACGCTTGTCAAGTTCTTCTTTCTATTCCTCGTCCTTCCGTAGCTCAGTGCATGGAAGTAGTAGGATTGATGGTTACAGCAATGGACATAGTTCCTTTTGCGCGAATTCATCTAAGACCATTACAAATGTGCATGCTGAAACAGTGGAATGGGGACTATATAGACTTGTCTCCAGTGATTCAAGTAGATCAGAAGACCAGAGACTCACTCCGTTGGTGGCTAACCCTGGACCACCTGTCCCAGGGAATGAGCTTCCGCAGACCAAAGTGGGTCATTGTCACGACCGACGCCAGTCTAGTGGGCTGGGGCGCGGTCTGGAAATCCCTGAAAGCTCAGGGACTATGGTCTCGGGAAGAGTCTCTTCTCCCGATAAACATTCTGGAACTGAGAGTGATATTCAATGCTCTCAGGGCTTGGCCTCAACTAGCAAAGGCCAGATTCATAAGATTCCAATCAGACAACATGACGACTGTTGCTTATATCAATCATCAGGGGGGAACAAGGAGTTCCCTGGCAATGAAAGAAGTGACCAAAATAATAAAATGGGCAGAGGATCACTCCTGCCACCTATCTGCGATCCACATCCCAGGTGTGGAAAACTGGGAGGCGGATTATCTGAGTCGTCAGACATTCCATCCGGGGGAGTGGGAACTCCACCCGGACATCTTTGCCCAGTTGACTCAATTATGGGGCATTCCAGATATGGATCTGATGGCGTCTCGTCAGAACTTCAAGGTTCCTTGCTACGGGTTCCTTGTGTCCTTTAAACTTTGCTTTCGTCAAAGAATCCTCCATGTGCAATAATTACAGCCTTGCAGACCTTTTGGCATTCTAGTTGTTAATTTTTTGAGGTAATGTGAAGAGATTTCCCCTCTTGCTTTCTGAAGCACTTCCCACAAATTGGATTGGCTTGATGATAACCTCTTACATACTATACGGTCAAACTGCTCCCACTACAGCTCAATAGTGTTGAGATCTGGTGACTCTGCGGGCTACACCATAAAATACAGCATACCAGACTGACTGCTTCTTCCCTAAATAGTTCTTACATAGTTTGGAGCTGTGCTTTGGGTTGTTATCCTGTTGTAGGAGGAAATTGGCTCCAATCAAGTGGCGTCCACAGGGTATGGCATGGAATTGCAAAATGGAGTGATAGCCTTCCTTCTTCAAGGTCCCTTTAACCCTATTTAAATCTCATACTTTACTGCCACCAAAGCATCCCCAGACCATCACATTGCCTCCACCATGCTTGACAGATGGCATCAAGCACTCCTCCAGCATCTGTTTCTGAGTCTGAGTCTCACTAATCTTCTTCTTTGTGATCCGAACACCTAAAACTTAGATTTGTCTGTCCATAACACTTTTTTCCAATCTTCATCTGTCCATTATATGTGTTCTTTTGTCCATATTAATCTATTATTTTCTTCTTTTTTTTGGCCAGTCTTTGCAACTCTGTGACTGCCTAGAAGGCCAGCATCCCGGAGTTGACTCTTTACTGTTGAGATTGAGACTAGTGTTTTGTGGGTATTATTCAATGAAGCTGCTATTTGAGGACCTGTGAGGTATCTCTTTCTTAAACTAGACACTCCAATTGTATTTGTCCTCTTGCTCAGTTGTACACTCCAACTCCTCTTTCTATTCTGGTTAGAGCCAATTTGCACTGTTCTGTGAAGGGAGTAGTACAAAGCATGGAATAGCCTTAATTTCTCAGAACAAGAATAGACTGACACGATTCAGAAGAAAGTTTTTTGTTTCTGGCTATCTCGAGCCTCTAATCGAACCCACAATTGCTGATGCTCCAGATACTCAACTAGCTGTGCAAACATAATTGCTTAAGGGTTTTCTAATGATCAATTAGCCCTTTTAAATGATAAACTTTTATTAGCAAACAAAATGTGCCATTGGAACACAGGAAAGATGGTTGCTGATAATGTCCCTTTGTACGCCTGTGTAGAAATTCCATTAAAAATCAAACTTTCTCTTGTAAGGTGTATCCAGTCCACGGATCATCCATTACTTGTGGGATATTCTCCTTCCCAACAGGAAGTTGCAAGAGGATCACCCACAGCAGAGCTGCTATATAGCTCCTCCCCTAACTGCCATACCCAGTCATTCTCTTGCAACTCAACATAGCTGGAGGTAGTAAGAGGAAAGTGGTGTTATATAGTTAGTTTTTTCTTCAATCAAAAGTTTATCATTTTTAAATGGTACCGGAGATGTACTATTTTATCTCAGGCAGCATTTAGAAGAAGAATCTGCCTGCGTTTTCTATAATCTTAGCAGAAGTAACTAAGATCCACTGCTGTTCTCACATAAGTCTGAGGAGTGAGGTAACTTCAGAGGGAGAATGGCGTGCAGGGTATCCTGCAATAAGGTATGTGCAGTTTAAGTTTTTCTAGGGATGGAATTGCTAGAAAATGCTGCTGATACAGGATTAATGTAAGTTAAGCCTAAATACAGTGATTTAATAGCGACTAGTATCAGGCTTGCTATCAGAGGTATATACTCTGATTAATGTGCAATATAAAACGTTTGCTGGCATGTTTAATCGTTTTTATATATGCTTTGGTGATAAAAATTGGGGCCTAGTTTTCTCTTGTAAGGTGTATCCAGTCCACGGATCATCCATTACTTGTGGGATATTCTCATTCCCAACAGGAAGTTGCAAGAGGACACACACAGCAGAGCTGTAATATAGCTCCTCCCCTAACTGTCAGAGCCAGTCATTCTCTTGCAACTCTCAACAAGCTAGGACGTTGTAGGAGAGAGTGGTTAAATATAGCTAGTTTATTTTCTTCAATCAAAAGTTTGTTATTTTTAAATAGTACCGGAGTTGTGCTATTTTATCTCAGGCAGTAAATAGAAGAAGAATCTGCCTGAGGTTTCTATGATCTTAGCAGGTTGTAACTAAGATCCATTGCTATTCTCACATATGTCTGAGGGGATTACACAGATGAGGTAACTTCAGCGAGAGAATGGCGTGCAGTTTATTCTGCTATCAGGTATGTGCAGTTATATTTTTTTCTAGAGATGGAAAACACTAGAAAATGCTGCTGATACCGGATTAATGTAAGTTAAGCCTGAATACAGTGATTTAATAACGACTGGTATCATGCTTACTCCCAGGGGTAATACCCTTATGATATTTACAATATAAAATGTTTGCTGGCATGTTTAATCGTTTTTATATATGCTTTGGTGATAAAACTTTATTGGGGCCTAGTTTTTTCCACATGGCTGGCTTAAATTTTGACTAGAAACAATTTCCACTGTTGTAGTATAAAAGTTACAGTTGGTGCAGTTAAAATTACAAACTGTGACATCCAGCTTCCCTCAAAGGCCCTCTGAATGCTATAGGACATCTCTAAAGGGCCCAAAGGCTTTCCAAAGTCGTTTATTGGGGAAGGTAGGGCCACAGCTTGCTGTGGCAGTTGGTTGTGACTGTTAAAAAACGTCTATTTCGTTTTTTTGATCCGTTTTTTGAACTAAGGGGTTAATCATCCATTTGCAAGTGTGTGCAATGCTCTGTTAGCCTATTATACACACTGTAAAAATTTCGTTTGATTTACTGCATTTTTTCACTGTTTTTCAAATTCTGACAAAATTTGTTTCTCTTAAAGGCACAGTACCATTTTTTATATTTGCTTGTTAACTTGATTTAAAGTGTTTTCCAAGCTTGCTAGTCTCATTGCTATTCTGTATAAACATGTCTGACATAGAAGAAACTCCTTGTTTATTATGTTTAAAAGCCATGGTGGAACCCCCTCTTAGAATGTGTACCAAATGTACTCATGTAATTTTATGCAATAAAGATAATTTTCTGTCTTTAAAAAATGTATCAACAGAGGAATCTGACGAGGGGGAAGTTATGCCGACTAACTTTCCCCACGTGTCAGACCCTTTGACTCCCGCTTAAGGGACTCACGCTCAAATGGCGCCAAGTACATATAGGGCGCCCATAGCGTTTACTTTACAAGACATGGCGGCAGTCATGGATAATACACTGTCAGCGGTATTAGCCAGACTACCTGAACTTAGAGGTAAGCGAGATAGCTCTGGGGTGAGACAAAATGCAGAGCATACTGAAGCTTTAAGAACCATGTCTAATACTGCCTCACAATATGCAGAAGCTGAGGAAAGCGAGCTTCAGTCAGTGGGTGATGTTAATGACTCAGGAAAGATACCTGATTCTAATATTTCTACATTTAAATTTAAGCTCGAACACCTCCGTGTGTTGCTTAGGGAGGTTTTAGCTGCTCTGAATGACTGTGATACCATTGCAGTGCCAGAGAAATTGTGTAGACTGGATAAATACTTTGCAGTGCCGGTGTGTACTGATGTTTTTCCAAATACCTAAAAGGTTTACAGAAATTATTAATAAGGAATGGGATAGACCAGGTGTGCCGTTCTCTTCCCCTCCTATTTTTAGAAAAATGTTTCCAATAGACGCCACCACATGGGACTTATGGCAGACAGCCCCTAAGGTGGAGGGAGCAGTTTCTACTCTAGTAAAGCGTACTACTATCCCTGTCGAGGACAGTTGTACTTTTTTTTTTTTTTTTAGATCCAATGGATAAAAAATTAGAGGTTACCTTAAGAAAATATTTATTCAACAAGGTTTTATCCTACAGCCCCTTGCATGCATTGCCCCTGTCACTGCTGCTGCGGCGTACTGGTTTGAGTCTCTGGAAGAGGCTTTACAGGTAGCGACTCCATTGGATGACATACTTGGCAAACTTAGAGCACTTAAGCTAGCCAATTCTTTTATTCTGATGCCATTGTTCATTTGACTAAACTAACGGCTAAGAATTCTGGTTTTGCTATACAGGCGCGCAGAGCGCTATGGCTTAGATCATGGTCAGCTGACGTGACTTCAAAATCTAAGCTACTTAACATTCCCTTCAAGGGGCAGACCCTATTTGGGCCTGGTTGAAGGAGATTATTGCTGATATCACTGGAGGAAAAGGTCATGCCCTTCCTCAGGACAGGTCCAAATCTAGGGCCAAACAGTCTAATTTTCGTTCCTTTCAAAACTTCAAGGCAGGTGCGGCATCAACTTCCTCTAATAATAAACAAGAGGGAACTTTTGCTCAATCCAAGACGGTCTGGAGACCAAACCTGACATGGAAAAAAGGTAAGCAGGTAAAAAAGCCTGCTGCTGCCTCTAAGACAGCATGAAGGAACGGCCCCCTATCTGGGAACGGATCTAGTAGGGGGCAGACTTTCACTCTTTGCCCAGGCGTGGGCAAGAGATGTTCAGGATCCCTGGGCGTTGGAAATTATATCCCAGGGATATCTTCTGGACTTCAAAGCTTCCCCCCCAAAAGGGAGATTTCACCTTTCACAATTATCTGCACACCAGATAAAGAGAGAGGCATTCTTACACTGTGTACGAGTCCTCCTAGTTATGGGAGTGATCCATCCAGTTCCAAAGGAGGAACAGGGACAGGGTTTTTACTCAAATCTGTTTGTGGTTCCTAAAAAAGAGGGAACCTTCAGACCAATTTTGGATCTGAAGATCTTAAACAAATTCCTCAAATTTCCATCGTTCAAGATGGAAACTATTCGTACCATCCTACCACTGATCCAGGAGGGTCAATATATGACTACAGTGGATCTAAAGGATGCTTATCTTCACATTCCGATACACAAAGATCATCATCGGTTTCTCAGGTTTGCCTTTTAAGACAGGCATTACCAGTTGTAGCTCTTCCCTTGGGATTAGCTACAGCCCCAAGAATCTTTACAAAGGTTCTAGGGTCACTTATGGCGGTCCTAAGGCCGCGGGGCATAGCAGTAGCCCCTTATTTAGACGACATCCTGATACAGGCGCCAAACTTCCAAATTGCCAAGTCTCATACGGACGTAGTACTGGCATTTCCGTGGTCGCATGGGTGGAAAGTGAACGAGGAAAAGAGTTCTCTATCCCCACTCACAAGAGTTTCCTTTCTAGGGACTCTGATAGATTCTGTAGAAATGAAAATTCACCTGACGGAGTCCAGGTTATCAAAGCTTCTAATTTCCTGCCGGGTTCTTCATTCCATTCCGCGCCCTTCGGTGGTTCAGTGTATGGAAGTAATCGGCTTAATGGTAGCGGCAATGGACATAGTGCCGTTTGCACGCTTACATCTCAGACCGCTGCAACTATGCATGCTCAGTCAGTGGAGCGGGGATTACACAGATTTGTCCCCTCAACTGAATCTGGACCAAGAGACCAGGGATTCTCTTCTCTGGTGGCTATCTCGGGTCCATCTGTCCAAAGGTATGACCTTTCGCAGGCTAGATTGGACAATTGTTACGACAGATGCCAGCCTTTTAGGTTGGGGTGCAGTCTGGAACTCCCTGAAGGCTCAGGGATCGTGGACTCAGGAGGAGTCTCTCCTTCCATTAAATATTCTGGAACTAAGAGCGATATTCAAGGCTCTTCAGGCTTGGCCTCAGTTAGCAACTCTGAGGTACATCAGATTTCAGTCGGACAACATCACGACTGTAGCTTACATCAACCATCAAGGGGGAACGAGAAGTTCCCTAGAGATGTCAGAAGTTTCAAAAATAATTCGCTGGGCAGAGATTCACTCTTGTCACCTATCAGCTATCCATATCCCAGGTGTAGAGCACTGGGTGGCGGATTTTCTAAGTCGTCAGACTTTTCATCCGGGAGAGTGGGAACTCCATCCGGAGGCATTTGCACAACTGATTCATCGTTGGGGCAAACCAGAACTGGATCTCATGGCGTCTCGCCAAAATGCCAAGCTTCCGTGTTACGGATCCAGGTCCAGGGATCCCAAGGCGACACTGATAGATGCTCTAGCAGCGCCCTGGTCTTTCAACCTGGCTTATGTGTTTCCACCGTTTCCTCTGCTCCCTCGACTGATTGCCAAGATCAAGCAGGAGAGAGCATCGGTGATTCTGATAGCACCTGCGTGGCCACGCAGGACCTGGTATGCAGATCTAGTGGACATGTCATCCTTTCCACCATGGTCTCTGCCTCTGAAACAGGACCTTCTACTTCAGGGTCCTTTCAACCATCCAAATCTAATTTCTCTGAGTCTGACTGCCTGGAAATTGAACGCTTGATTTTATCAAAGCGTGGCTTCTCCGAGTCAGTTATTGATACCTTAAGACAGGCACGAAAGCCTGTCACCAGGAAAATTTACCATAAGGTATGGCGTAGATATCTTTATTGGTGTGAATCCAAGGGTTACTCATGGAGTAAGGTCAGGATTGCTAGGATATTATCTTTTCTCCAAGAAGGTTTGGAAAAAGGATTGTCAGCTAGTTAAGTGTCTGGCAGATGTTCCAAACGTTCAGGCATTTTGTCAGGCTTTAGTTAGAATCAAGCCTGTGTTTAAACCTGTTGCTCCACCATGGAGCTTAAACTTGGTTCTTAAGGTTCTTCAAGGAGTTCCGTTTGAACCTCTTCATTCCATAGATATCAAGCTTTTATCTTGGAAAGTTTTTTTTTTGGTAGCTATTTCCTTGGCTCGTAGAGTCTCTGAGCTATCTGCCTTACAATGTGATTCTCCTTATCTGATTTTTCATACGGATAAGGTAGTCCTGCGTACCAAACCTGGGTTCTCACCTAAGGTGGTATCTAACAAGAATATCAATCAAGAGATTGTTGTTCCATCCTTGTGTTACACAATTTGGACGTGGTCCGTGCTTTAAAGTTTTACTTACAAGCTACTAAAGATTTTCGTCAAACATCTGCTTTGTTTGTTGTCTACTCTGGACAGAGGAGAGGTCAAAAGGCTTCGGCAACCTCTTTTTCTTTTTGACTAAGAAGCTTAATCCGCTTAGCCTATGAGACTGCTGGACAGCAACCTCCTGAAAGGATTACAGCTCATTCCACTAGAGCTGTGGCTTCCACTTGGGCCTTTAAAAATGAGGCTTCTTTTGATCAGATTTGCAAGGCGACGACTTGGTCTTCGCTTCATATTTTTTCAAAATTTTACAAATTTGATACTTTTGCTTCTTCGGAGGCTATATTTGGGAGAGAGGTTTTACGGGCAGTGGTTCCTTCCATTTAAGTTCCTGCCTTGTCCCTCCCTTCATCTGTGTACTTTAGCTTTGGTATTGGTATCCCACAAGTAATGGATGATCCGTGGACTGGATACACCTTACAAGAGAAAACACAATTTATGCTTACCTGATAAATTTATTTCTCTTGTGGTGTATCCAGTCCACGGCCCGCCCTGTCATTTTAAGGCAGGTAATTTTTAAATTTAAACTACAGTAACCACTGCACCCTATGGTTCCTCCTTTCTCTGCTTGTTTTCGGTCGAATGACTGGCTATGACAGTTAGGGGAGGAGCTATATAACAGCTTTGCTGTGGGTCCTCTTGCAACTTCCTGTTGGGAATGAGAATATCCCACAAGTAATGGATGATCCGTGGACTGGATACACCACAAGAGAAATAAATTTATCAGGTAAGCATAAATTGTGTTTTTTCCACATGGCTGGCTTGATTTTTGCCTAGAAACAGTTTCCTGAGGCTTTCCACTGTTGTAATATGAGCGGGAGGGGCCTATTTTAGCTCTTTTTTGCGCAGTTAAAATTACAGACAGAGACATTCAGCTTCCCTCAGCAGTCCCCTGCATGCTATAGGACATCTCTGAAGGGCTCAAAAGGCTTCAAAATTTTGTGTATTGAGGAAGGGAAAGCCACAGTGGAGCTGTGGCAGTTGTTGTGTCTGTTTAAAATGTTTTTTTCGTTTTGTTAATCCGTTTTTTGTATTAAGGGGTTAATCATTCATTTGCAAGTGGGTGCAATGCTCTGCTAACTGGTTACATACACTGTAAACATTTCGTTAGTTTAACTGCCTTTTTTCACTGTTATTTCAAATTTTGGCAAAATTTGTTTCTCTTAAAGGCACAGTAAAGTTTTTTATATTGCTTGTTTAACTTGATTTAAAGTGTTTTCCAAGCTTGCTAGTCTCATTGCTAGTCTGTGTAAACATGTCTGACATAGAGGAAACTCCTTGTTCATTATGTTTAAAAGCCATGGTGGAACCCCATAGGAGAATGTGTACTAAATGTATTGATTTCACTTTAAACAATAAAGATCAGCTGTTGTCTTTAAAAGAATTATCACCAGAGGATTCTGACGAGGGGGAAGTTATGCCGACTAACTCTCCCCACGTGTCGCTCAAGGGACTCACGCTAAAATGGCGCCAAGTACATCAAAGACGCCCATAGCGATTACTTTGCAGGACATGGCGGCAATCATGGATAATACCCTGTCAGCGGTATTAGCCAGACTGCCTGAATTAGAGGAAAGCGCGATAGCTCTGGGGTTAGACATAGTACAGAGCACGCAGATGCTTTATGGCCCATGTCTGATACTGCGTCACAATATGCAGAAGCTGAGGAAGGAGAGCTTCAGTCTGTGGGTGACATTTCTGATTCGGGGAAACCTGATTCAGATATTTCTACTTTTAAATTTAAGCTTGAGAACCTCCGTGTATTGCTTGGGGAGGTGTTAGCTGCTCTGAATGACTGTGACACAATTGCAGTGCCAGAGAAATTGTGTGGACTGGATAAATACTAAACAGTGCCGGTGTGTACTGATGTTTTTCCAATACCTAAAAGGTTTACAGAAATTATTAATAAGGAGTGGGATAGACCCGGTGTGCCGTTTTCCCCCCCTCCTATTTTTAGAAAAATGTTTCCAATAGACGCCACCACACAGGACTTATGGCAGACGGTCCCTAAGGTGGAAGGAGCAGTTTCTACTTTAGCAAAGCATACCACTATCCCTGTCGAGGACAGCTGTGCTTTTTCAGATCCAATGGATAAAAAATTAGAAGGTTACCTTAAGAAAATGTTTATTCAACAAAGTTTTATCCTGCAGCCCCTTGCATGCATTGCGCCAGTCACTGCTGCTGCGGCGTTCTGGTTTGAGTCTCTGGAAGAGGCCTTTCAGACAGCTACTCCATTGACTGAAATACTTGACAAGCTTAGAACACTTAAGCTAGCTAATTCTTTTGTTTCTGATGCCATCCAGGCACGTAGGGCGCTATGGCTTAAATTTTGGTCAGCTGACGTGACTTCAAAGTCTAAATTACTTAACATTCCCTTCAAGGGGCAGACCCTATTCAGGCCTGGTTTGAAGGAAATTATTGCTGACATTACTGGAGGTAAGGGTCATGCCCTTCCTCAGGACAGGGCCAAATCAAGGGCCAAACAGTCTAATTTTCGTGCCTTTCGAAACTTCAGGGCAGGTGCAGCATCAACTTCCTCTGCTACAAAACAAGAGGGAACTTTTGCTCAATCCAAGCCGGGCTGGAAACCTATCCAGTCCTGGAACAAGGGCAAGCAGGCCAGAAAGCCTGCTGCTGCCTCTAAGACAGCATGAAGGAATGGCCCCCTATCCGGTAACGGATCTAGTAGAGGGCAGACTTTCTCTCTTCGCCCAGGCGTGGGCAAGAGATGTTCAGGATCCCTGGGTGTTGGAGATCATATCTCAGGGATATCTTCTGGACTTTAAAGCTTCCCCCCCCTCGAGGGAGATTTCACCTTTCGAGATTATCTGTAAACCAGATAAAGAAAGAGGCATTCTTACGCTGTGTGCAAGACCTCCAAATTATGGGAGTGATCTGTCCAGTTCCACAGACGGAACAGGGACAGGGTTTTTATTCAAATCTGTTTGTGGTTCCCAAAAAAGAGGGAACCTTCAGACCCATTTTGGATCTAAAGATCTTAAACAAATTCCTCAGAGTTCCATCGTTCAAAATGGAAACTATTCGGACCATCCTACCTATGATCCAGGAGGGTCAGTACATGACCACAGTGGATTTGAAGGATGCTTACCTTCACATACCGATTCACAAAGATCATCATCGGTTCCTAAGGTTTGCCTTTCTGGACAGGCATTACCAATTTGTGGCTCTTCCCTTTGGGTTAGCTACAGCTCCAAGAATCTTTACAAAGGTTCTGGGATCGCTTCTGGCGGTCCTAAGACCGCAAGGTATATCAGTGGCCCCTTATCTGGACAACATCCTGATACAGGCATCAAGCTTTCAGATTGCCAAGTCACATACGGACATAGTTCTGGCATTTCTCAGGTCACATGGGTGGAAGGTGAACGAGGAAAAGAGTTCTCTATCCCCACTCACAAGAGTCTCCTTCCTAGGGACTCTGATAGATTCTGTAGAAATGAAGATTTACCTGACAGAATCCAGGTTATCAAAGCTTCTAAAATCTTGCAGTGTTCTTCATTCTATTCCGCGCCCTTCGGTGGCTCAGTGTATGGAAGTAATCGGCTTAATGGTAGCGGCGATGGACATAATGCCATTTGCACGCCTACATCTCAGACCGCTGCAACTATGCATGCTCAGTCAGTGGAATGGGGATTACACAGATTTGTCCCCTCTGCTAAATCTGGATCAAAAGACCAGAGATTCTCTTCTCTGGTGGCTATATCGGTTCCATCTGTCCAAAGGTATGACCTTTCGCAGGCCAGATTGGACAATTGTAACAACAGATGCCAGCCTTCTAAGTTGGGGTGCAGTTTGGAATTCCCTGAAGGCTCAGGGATCGTGGACTCAGGAGGAGAAACTCCTCCCAATAAATATTCTGGAGTTAAGAGCAATATTCAATGCTCTTCTAGCTTGGCCTCAGTTAGCAACCCTGAGGTTCATCAGATTTCAGTCGGACAACATCACGACTGTGGCTTACATCAACCATCAAGGGGGAACCAGGATTTCCTTAGCGATGCTGGAAGTCTCCAAGATAATTCGCTGGGCAGAGACTCACTCTTGCCACCTATCAGCAATCCATATCCCAGGTGTAGAGAACTGGGAGGCGGATTTTCTAAGCTGTCAGACTTTTCATCCGGGGGAGTGGGAACTCCATCCAGAGGTGTTGGCTCAATTGGTTCATCGTTGGGGCAAACTGGATCTCATGGGGCTCGCCAGAACGCCATGCTTCCTTGTTACAGATCCAGGTCCAGGGACCCAGAAGCGGCACTGATAGATGCTCTAGCAGCGCCTTGGTTCTTCAACATGGCTTATGTGTTTCCACCGTTTCCTCTGCTCCCTCGACTGATTACCAAAATCAAACAGGAGAGAGCATCGGTGATCTTGATAGCGGCTGCGTGGCCACGCAGGACCTGGTATGCAGACCTAGTGGACATGTCATCCTTTCCACCATGGACCCTGCCTCTGAGACAAGACCTTCTAATACAAGGTCCTTTCAATCATCCGAATCTAAATTCTCTGAGACTGACTGCATGGAGATTGAACGCTTGATTTATCAAATCGTGGCTTCTCCGAGTCAGTCATTGATACCCTAATACAGGCACAAAAGCCTGTCACCAGGAAAATCTACCATAAGATATGGCGTAAATACCTTTATTGGTGTGAATCTAAGAATTACTCATGGAGTAAGGTTAGGATTCCTAGGATATTGTCCTTTCTCTAAGAGGGTTTGGAAAAAGGATTATCAGCTAGTTCTTTAAAGGGACAGATTTCTGCTCTGTCTATTCTTTTGCACAAGCGTCTGGCTGAAGTTCCAGACGTTCAAGCTTTTTGTCAGGCTTTGGTTAGAATCAAGCCTGTGTTTAAACCTGTTGCTCCCCCATGGAGCTTAAACTTGGTTATTAAAGTTTTTCAAGGGGTTCCATTTGAACCCCTTCATTCCATTGATATTAAACTTTTGTCTTGGAAAGTTCTGTTTTTGATGGCTATTTCCTCGGCTCGGAGAGTTTCTGAGTTATCTGCTTTACAATGTGATTCTCCTTATCTGATTTTCCATTCAGATAAAGTAGTTCTGCGTACAAAACCTGGGTTTTTACCTAAGGTAGTTTCTAGCAAGAATATCAATCAAGAGATTGTTGTTCCATCCTTGTGTCCTAATCCTTCTTCAAAGAAGGAACGTCTTTTACATAATCTGGACGTGGTCCGTGCTTTGAAGTTTTACTTACAAGCTACTAAAGATTTTTGCCAAACATCTACACTGTTTGTTGTTTACGCTGGACAGAGGAGAGGTCAAAAAGCTTCGGCAACCTCTCTTTCTTTTTGGCTTCAGAGCGTAATACGCTTAGCCTATGAGACTGCTGGACAGCAGCCCCCTGAAAGGATTACAGCTCATTCTACTAGAGCTGTGGCTTCTACCTGGGCCTTTAAAAATAAGGCTTCTGTTGAACAGATTTGCAAGGCGGCGACTTAGTCTTCGCTTCATACCTTTTCAAAATTTTACAAATTTGATACTTTTGCTTCTTCGGAGGCTATTTTTGGGAGAAAGGTTCTTCAGGCAGTGGTTCCTTCCATTTAAGCCTGCCTTGTCCCTCCCTTCATCCGTGTACTTTAGCTTTGGTATTGTTATCCCACAAGTAATGGATGATCTGTGGACTGGATACACCTTACAAGAGAAAACATAATTTATGCTTACCTGATAAATTTATTTCTCTTGTGGTGTATCCAGTCCACGGCCCGCCCTGTCCTTTTAAGGCAGGTCTAAAATTTAATTTAAACTACAGTCACCACTGTACCCTATGGTTTCTCCTTTCTCAGCTTGTTTCGGTCGAATGACTGGATATGGCAGTTAGGGGAGGAGCTATATAGCAGCTCTGCTGTGGGTGATCCTCTTGCAACTTCCTGTTGGGAAGGAGAATATCCCACAAGTAATGGATGATCCGTGAACTGGATACACCACAAGAGAAATAAATTTATCAGGTAAGCATAAATTATGTTTTTCAAGCTATAATAGTAATTTACAACATTAATGTCTACAATTTATGTGTGGTCAATTTGATGTTATTTAAATGGATGCATAATTTTTTTTGAGGAAGCGGCGATTGACCCCGATATGTCACCTGTTTGATTAAAACATTTTTGAAGAATTCCAGAGTGCAAACTGTTCTTTTTGATATTTACAGCTCTTGCTAGCACCCTGGTGGATGTGTTTGTTTTAAGTGAGAGTGCACTTCTACGGGAACGCATGGGAATGGAGTTCCTGCATTATTTTCTCTTGTTAAGTGTATCCAGTCCACGGATCATCCATTACTTATGGAATATATTCTCCTTCCCAACAGGAAGCTGCAAGAGTCCACCTACAGCAAAGCTGCTATATAGCTCCTCCCCTAACTGCCATATTCAGTCATTCTCTTGCAAGCCTCAACATAGATAGGAGGTTGTGAGAGTCTGTGGTGCTTTCTACTTAGTTTATTCTTCAATCAAAAGTTTGTTATTTTTATATGGCACCGGAGTGTGCTGTTTATCTCAGGCAGTATTTGGAAGAAGAATCTGCCTGTGTTTTTCTATGATCTTAGCAGACGTAACTAAGATCCATTTGCTGTTCTCACACATTCTGAGGAGTGAGGTACTTCAGAGGGGGAATGGCGTGCAGGTTTTCCTGCAGATAAGGTATGTGCAGTAAAATATTTTTCTAGGAATGGAATTGACTAAGAAAATACTGCTGATACCGAAGTAATGTAAGTAAAGCCTTAAATGCAGCGATAGCGACTGGTATCAGGCTTATTAATAGAGATACATACTCTTATAAAAATGTGTTTTAAAACGTTTGCTGGCATGTTTAATCATTTTTTAACGTACATTGGTGATAACACTGTAATGTTGATATAGCCTTAAATGCAGTAAAAGCGACTGATACATACTCTTGTAAAAATGTGTTTTAAAACGTTTGCTGGCATGTTTAATCGTTTTTTAACATATGTTTGGTGATAAAACTTATTGGGGCCTAAGTTTTTTCTACATGGCTGGCTTAAATTTTGCATAGAAACAGTTAACTGAAGCTTCCCACTGTTGGCTGTGGCAGTTTGTTGTGTCTGTTTTTAAAAACGTCTATGTCGTTTTTTTTTTGTTTTTTTTTATCTGTTTTTTGCATTAAGGGGTTAGTCATCCATTAGCAAGTGGGTGCAATGCTCTGTTACCTTATTACATGTACTGTAAAAATTTCGTTTGTTTTACTGCCTTTTTTTTTTTCACTGTTTTTCAAATTTTGACAAAATTTGTTTCTCTTAAGGGCACAGTAACGTTTTATATATTTGCTTGTTAACTTGATTTAAAGTGTTTTCCAAGCTTACTAGTCTCATTATTAGTCTGTTCCAACATGTCTAACATAGAGGAAGCTCTGTGTTCATTATGTTTTAAAGCCATGGTGGAACCCCATCTTAGAATGTGTACCAGATGTACTGATTTCATGTTAAACAATAAAGATCATTTTTTGTCTTTAAAAACATTATCACCAGAGGATTCTGTCGTGGGGGTAGTTATGCCGACTAACTCTCCCCACGTGTCAGACCTTTTGACTCCCGCTTTAGGGACTCACGCTCAAATGGCGCCAAGTACATCAAGGGCACCCATAGCGTTTCTTTTACCAGGGGATTCTGTCGAGGGGAAAGTTATGCCGACTAACTCTCCCCACGTTTCAGACCCTTCGACTCCCGCTTCAGGGACTCACGCTCAAATGGCGCCAAGTACATCAAGGGCGCCCATAGCGTTTATTTTACAAGACATGGCAAAGGTGGTGAATAATATTCTGGCAGCAGTATTAGTCAGACTACCTGAAATTAAAGGAAAGCAGTTAGCTCTGGGGGTAGATACAGAGCATACAGACGCTTTAAGAACCATGTATGATACTACCTCACAATATGCTTAGTCTGTGGGTGATTTTTTTTGACTCAGGGAAGATGATTTAACCTGATTCTGATATTTCTACATTTAAAATTTATGCTTGAGAACCTCCACTTGTTGCTCAGGGAGGCTTTGGCTGCTCTGAATGAATGTGTACAATCGCAGGGCCAGAGAAATTGTGTAGACTGGATAAATAATATGCAGTGCCGGTGTGTACTGATGTTTTTCCAATACCTAAAGAGGTTTACTAAATTTTTTTTTTTTAATAAGGAATGGGATAGACCAGGTGTGCCGTTCTCTTCCCCTCCTATTTTTTAGAAGAATGTTTTCTAATAGTTACCACCACACGGGACTTCTGGCAGACAGTTCCTAAGGTGGAGAGAAGAGTTTCTACTCTAGCTAAGCGTACCACTACCTCTGACGAGGACAGTTGTGCTTTTTAGATCCAATGGATAAAAAATGTTTATTCAACAGGGTTTTATCCTGCAGCCCCTTGCATACATTGCTTCTGTCACTGCTGCTGCGGCGTTCTGGGTTGAGTCTCTTGATGAGGCTTTACAGTTAAGCGACTCCATTGGATGAATATATTTGACAAGCTTATGCTAGCCAATTCCTTTGTTTTCTGATGCCTTGTTCATTTGACTAGACTAACGGCTAAGAATTCTGTTTTTTTACTATACTGGCGCGCAGAGCGCTATGGCTTATATCATGGTCAGCTGTCGTGACTTTAATAAATAAGCTACTTAACTTCCCTTCAAGGGGCAGACCCTATTCGGGCCTGGTTTGAAGGAGATTATTGCTTATATCACTGGAGGAAAAGGTCATGCCCTTCCTCAGGATAGGTCCAAATCAAGGGCCAAAAAAAAAAAAAAAAAGTCTAATTTTCGTGCCTTTTAAAAACTTCAGGGCAGGTGTGGCATCATCTTCCTCTAAGGCAAAACAAGAGGGAATTTTTGCTCAGTCCAAGGCGGTCTGGAGACAATCGGACCTGGAACAAAGATAAGCAGGCCAAGGAGCCTGCTGCTGCCTCTAAGACAGCATGTAGAACGGCTCCCTATCCGGTAACGGATCCTATAGGGGGCAGACTTTCATTCTTCGCCCAGGCGTGGGCAAGAGATGCCCAGGATCCCTAGGCATTGGAATTTATATCCCAGAGATATCTTCTGGATTTCAAAGATTCCCCCCCAAAAAAAGGGGAGATTTCGCCTTTCACAATTATCTGCAAACCATATAAAGAAGGAGGCATTCTTACATTGTGTACGAGATCCATCCAGTTCCAAGAGAGGAACAGGGACAGAGTTTTTACTCAAATCTGTTTGTGGTTCCCAAGGAGAGGGAACCTTCAGACCTATTTTGGATCTAAAGATCTTAAACAAATTCCTCAGAATTCCGTCATTTAAGATGGAAACTATTCGTACCATCTTAACTATGATTCAGGAGAGTCAATAGAGGACTACAATGGATTTGAAGGATGCTTATCCTCACATTGTGATGCGTAAAGATCACCATCGTTTTTCAGGTTTGCCTTTCTAGACAGGCATTACCAGTTTGTAGCTCTTTCCTTTGGGATATCTACAGCCCCAAGAATCTTTATGGAGGTTCTGGGGTCGCTTTGGCGGTCCTTAGACCGCGGGTCATAGAAGTGGCCCCTTATTTAGACGACATCCTGATACAGGCGCCAAACATCCAATTTGCCCAGTCTCATACGGACGTAGTACTGGCATTTCTGAGATCACATGGGTGGAAAGTGAACAAGGAAAGAGTTCTCTATCCCCAATCTCAAGGGTTTCCCTCCTAGGGACTCTGATAGATTCTGTAGAAATGAAAATTTACCTGACGGAGTCCAGGTTGTCAAAAGTTTCTAAATTTCTGCCGTGTTTTTTCATCCCATCCGCGCCCTTCGGTGGCTCAGTACATGAATGAAATCGGCTTAATTGTAGTGGCAAGGGACATAGTACCGTTTGCACGTCTACATTTCAGACCGCTGCAACTATGCATGCTCAGTCAGAGGAACGGGGATTACACAGATTTGTCCCCCTGTTAAACCTGGACCAAGAGACCAGAGATTCTCTTCTCTGGTGACTATGTCGGGTCCATCTGTCCAAGGGTATGACCTTCCGCAGGTCAGATGGGACAATTGTTACAATAGATGCCAGCCTTTTAGGTTGGGATGCGGTCTGGAACTCCCTGAAGGCTCAGGGATAGTGGACTTAGGAGGAGACCCTCCTTCTAATAAATATTCTGGAACTGGGAGTGATATTCCATGCTCTTCAGACTTGGCCTCAGTTAGCAACTCTGAGGTACATCATACTCAGTCGGACAATATACACGACTGTGGCTTACATCAGCCATCAAGGGGGAACAGAAGTTCCCTAGCAATGTTAGAAGTCTTACAATAATTCACTGGACAGAGACTCACTCTTGTCTATCAGCTATCCATATCCCAGGTGTTGAGAACTGGGAGGTGGATTTTCTAAGTCGTCAGACTTTTCTTCCGGGGGAGTGGGATTTCCTCCGGAGGTCAAGACCAAGCAGGAGAGGGCTTTGGTGTTTTTGACAGCGCCTGCGTAGCCACGCAGGACCTGGTATGCAGATCTGGTGGACATGTCATCCTTTTCATCACGGTCTCTGCTTCTGAGACAGGTCCCTCTACCTCAGGGTCCTTTCAACCATCTAAATAGAATCAATCTGAGATGGACTGCCTGGAGACTGAACGCTTGATGTTATCAAAGCATGGCTTCTCCGAGTCAGTCATTGATACCTTAATACAGACATGAAAGCCTGTTTCTAGGAAAATTGAACATAGATATGGTGTAAATATCTGATTGTTATGAATCCAAGGGTTACTCATGGAGTAAAGTCTGGATTCCCAGGATATTATCTTTTCTCCAAGATGTTTTTTGAGAAAAGGGTTGTCAGCTAATTCCTTAAAAGGGGACAGATTTTTACTCTGTCTATTTTTTTGCACAAGCGTCTGGCAGGTATTCTAGACGTTCAGGCATTTGGTCAGGCTTTGGTTAGATCCAAGCCTGTGTTTAAAACTGTTGCTCCGCCATGGAGCTTAAACCTGATTCTTAAGGTTCTTCAAGAAGTTCCGTTTGAACCTTTTTTGTTCCATAGATATCAATCTTTATCTTGGAAAGTTCCTTTTGGGTAGCTAATTCCTCGACTCGTAGAGTCTCCAAGTTATCTGTGTTACAATGTGATTCTCCTTATCTGGTCCTTCGTACGGATAAGGTAGTCCTGCGTACCAACCTGGTTTTTTTCCTAAGGTGGTATCTAACAAGTACATCACTCAAGAGATAGTTGTTCCATGCTTGTATCCTAATCCTTCCTCAAAGAAGGAACGTCTATTACACAATATTGGACGTGGTTTTTGCTTTAAAGTTTTACTTACAAGCTACTACAGTTTTCATCAAACGTTCACCTTGTTTGTTGTCTATTCTGGACAGAGGAGAGGTCAAAAGACTTCAGCAGCCTCTCTGTCTTTTTGGTTAAAAAGCATAATTCATTTAGCTTATGAGACTGCTGGACAGCAGCCTCCTGAAGGGATTACAGCTCATTCTACTAGAGCTGTGGTTTTCACTTGGGCCTTTTTTAAATGTGGCTTCTGTTGAACAGATTTACAAGACGGAGTCTTGGTCTGCGCTTCATACTTTTCAAATTTAACAAATTTGATACCTTGCTTCTTCGGAGGCTATTTTTGGGAGAAAGGGTTTTTTACAGGCAGTGGTAACTTCCGTTTAAGTACCTGCCTTGTCCCTCCCATCATCCGTGTACTTTAGCTTTGGTATTGGTATTCCATAAGTAATGGATGATCCGTGGACTGGATACACTTAACAAGAGAAAACATAATTTATGCTTACCTGATAAATTTATTTCTCTTGTAGTGTATCCAGTCCACGGCCCGCCCTGTCACTTTAAGGCAGGTAATTTTTTCATTTGAACTACAGTCACCACTGCACCCTATGGTTTTTCCTTTCTCTGCATGTTTTCGGTCGAATGACTGAATATGGCAGTTAGGGGAGGAGCTATATAGCAGCTTTGCTGTAGGTGGACTCTTGCAGCTTCCTGTTGGGAAGGAGAATATATTCCATAAGTAATGGATGATCCGTGGACTGGATACACTTCAAGATAAATAAATTTATCAGGTAAGCATAAATTATGTTTTTGCAGGAGGAACTAAGTTCCCTTTGGACAGAGAACAGAAATGCTTCAGTAAACACTGCTGCTGCTGGTGGGAGGAGCTGGAGCACAGTCTGATTAGAGGGATAGTGAGATGAGATTATCTAGTAATGGGCAGTAACACTTCCTACAATACACTAAATGCAAGCCTGTCAGCGGTCCTGCTGCTGTGTGATCACCCCGCAATGTGTGTAACATATGGTGCTTATATTTCTGTGTGGCTTGTTCTGGGGTTATTTAGCTCCCCTCAGCAGAAATAGGACTATTACACCTCAAGTGGGTGAGACTCTGTGACAGAGGAGGATTCTCAGGCCCAAAGGCAAACATTCAACAAATCATTGGTTATAATTTGCTTTCATTAACCAAATTGTATAGATTATATACATACAAATACAATGTGTGTGTATATATAAATATATAAATAAAATCATATTTATTGTGTGGGAGTGTCTTGGTGAGTTCCCACACTTTTTTTTTGTAGGACTTGACCCCTGTTTATATATATATATATGTATATATATATATATATATATATATATATATATATGTATATATATATATATATATATATATATATATATATATATATATATATATACACACAGTATTTATACACATACACATATACACACAAATACATAATAGCTCTTTCCAGTCAAACACCTTGTCATATACTATATACCTTTTAACCGTATATATATATATATATATATATATATATATATATTTATTTATATATTTATAAGAATAGATTTTTATCAGATAGTGTAAACATGTGTGTAACATTTTATTTTAATGTACTTATGTTGTGCTTGGTGCAATTTTTTTACCTCTTAACCTTTACGCTAGAGGGCCTATTTATCAAAGGTCTTGCGGGCCTGATCCGACAGTGGGGATCAGGTCCTCAAGACCTCGCTGAATGCGGAGAGCAATACGCTCTCCGTATTCAGCATTGCAACAGCAGCTCACAAGAGCTGCTGGTGCAACGCTGCCCCCTGCTGACTCACGGCCAATTGGCCACCAGCAGGGGGTGTCAATCAACCCGATCGTATTCGATCGGGTTGAATTGCGGTGATTCCTGTCTGCCTCATTTAAAGACCGCTGCTTCATAACTGCTGTTTCTGGCGAGTCTGGAGACTCGCCAGAAACACGAGCCCACAAGCTTGATAAATGGGCCCCTAGGTCTTTACTCGTGCTAACCTGACAAGCACAAATTTTGTTTACGCTCAAATGCACCCGTTTCAACTTAATAAGCGTGTAAGTTAGCACGGTCGCGATATTGCTTATTTCAACACATGCTAATGTTAAAGCACCTCTTGTAATTGAACCCATTATATTTTAAATTCTGCTAGCCTTTGATGACTAAGAATTTGGTCTTTCTTTATGACTAATACAGAGCTCATTAACAGAAGAGGCTTATTTTTTTAACATACATAGAGATGTAAATCATTTATCATTAGTGATCATTTTTCAACCCAATACCCCCCAGCTTTTAAATAAAATAATTAAATTCTAAGAAGCATATGCTGCAAAAGCAGTAGATGGTTTCAAGGCACGGTGCTCCATTAAGGAACTGTGCACAATAAAAATGCATATATAAAAGTCAACCACTAGGACAGAAAGTAATAAAAAGCTTTATCTCCAGTATAATGCCAGAGAATTTCACAGCCAAAAGACATGGAATGTTTGCTGAGTAAAGAATTCATTAAGAATCACATGCTTTATGAGTTAACCTAATCATTTAAAAAAAAAAATCAATAGGCATGATAAATCAATAGCTACTTTTTTATCAGGAGAACTGTGAAATTGAGCTTCAGAATTACTATCAAGTAGATTGTAATAGCAGGAACACTGGCAAAGTGTTTGATTTTTTTTTTTTTTTTCAATTGTGCATCCAACTCTTTAACATAATTGTAAGTATTTGTTTAAAACATTTCATTTTCTGAAATGGACGGATTTACATTTGAAAAGCATGTGTTTGTTGGAAGTTGAAAGACAGGACTTACGGAGCATCTGTTTTGCATTCATTATAACGGTAATAATTTGTCTTCATAAATACCATTATGGGTAATATCCAACTAACTATGACCCATGCCTAATTTAACTACTTTTGATTTATTCCCTAAGAGAGATGTTTGTAGCAAATAAACATCACAATAATCAGATGATTGAAGATCTGCACACCCCACTATTTAAGAAATTAGAATAGTAATGTCAATTCCCCAAAGTAGGGAAACCACATTAAATTAAAAGAATAAATAAATGAAGGCAAAAAAATGAGCATTTTATTGTTGCACTTTTGCTTGCATAAAATGATGTGTTTATCCCCTGCAAATTGATTAAACACACAGTTAAAGTCAGCTGCAGAGCAGCAATGCACCACTGGGTGCTAGCTGAAAGCAACAGGTGAGCCAATGACAAGAGGCATATATGTGTAGCACTAATTACCAGCTAGCTCCCGGAAGTGCATTGCTGTTTCCTAAGTATGCTTTTCAAGAAAGGATTCCAAGAGATGTAAAAGTAAATTTGATTACAGACGTAAATTTGTACACTCGGACACATGAAGGTTCAAATTTGACTTTAATGTCCCTTTAAATCTGAATTTGTGGGAAAATTTTTGAATCAACAGAGAGTTAGATGTTAAATTAGCTTTATGCTTCTGTGATATGGGTGTTTTCCCTTTCTTAAAAAGATATATAAATCAAAATTAGGTTGCATAATTTAGGATTAACATACTTAAAAAAGAAAAATCGCCTAGATTATGAGTTTTGAGCACTATAGGGAAATTAACGAACGTAACAAAGTGGCGTTATTTAATCCCCTATAGCGCTGCCATTACAAGTTTAAAAAAAAACAGGCTTGTGTGGGCGATATGGGGTTTTTAAGCTCCATACCCCACCATAAACAAGCGCTGATTTGATGTGCTTGTGCACGCTTTCCCCATAGACATCAATGGGGAGAGCGAGTCAGAAAAAAACTGCGATCGCGGAAAGAAAAGCTCCGTAACGCAGCCCCATTGATGTCTATGGGTAAAAAGAAAATACAGTTTAAACCTAACACCCTAACATAAACCCTGAGTCTAAACACCCCTAATCTGCTGCCTCCGACATCGCTGACGCTTGCCTACAGTTATTAACCCCTAATCTGCCGCTCCCGATATCGCCGCCATCTAAATAAAGATATTAAGCCCTAAACCTCTGGCCTCCCACATCACTACCACTAAATAAACCCATTAACCCCTAAACCGCCAGTCTCCCAGATCGCAACAACCTAAATTAAACTATTAAACCCTAACGTAACCCTAACCCTAACACCCCCTAACTTTAACATAATTAAAATAGAGCTACATTTAACTTACAATCATCAACTAAATAAACCTATTAACCCCAAAACCGCCAGCCCCCCACATTGCAACAATCTAAATTAAACTATTAACCCCTACACCTACATCTAACCCTAACCCTACCCCTAAACCTAACCCTACCCCTAACTTTAACATAATTAAAATAGATCTAAATTAAACTTACAATTATTAACTAAATAATACCTATTTAAAAATAAATACATACTTAGCTGTAAAATAAACCCTAAGCTAGCTACAATATACCTAATATTATATTGTAGCTAGCTTAGGTTTTATTTTTATTTCACAGGTAAGTTTGTATTTATTTTAACTAGGTAGACTAGTTAGTAAATAGTTATTAACTATTTACTAACTACCTTACACTAAAACCTAAAATTACAAAATATAAAAAAACCTACCATTACAAAAAAAAACCCCAAATGAAATTATCCAAAATAATAAAATGTATTCCTATTCTAATACCCTTTAAAAAAAAATAAAAAAATCCTAATCTAAAATAAACTACCATGGCCCCTTACAAGGGCCTTTTGGGGCTCTTAAAAGGGCGTTTTGTAGGGCATTGGCTTAAGTTTAACAGTTTTTTTGCTACAAAAAATAACAAACACCCCCTACAGACCCCCCCAAACTACGAAGGGCCCTTAAAAGGGCCTTTTGTAGGGAATTGCCCTAAGTTTAACAGCTCTTTTGCTACAAAAAATAACAAACACACCCTAACAGTATACAAACACCCCCCCCAAACTACCAAGGGCCCTTAAAAGTGCCTTTTATAGGTCATTGCCCTAAGTTAAACAGCTCTTTTGCTACAAAAAATAACAAACACCCCCTAACAGTATACAAACCCCACCCCCCCAAACTACCAAGGGCCCTTAAAATGGCCTTTTGTAGGGCATTGCCCTAAAGATAATAGCTCTTTTGCTAAAAAAGAAAAATAAACACCCCATAAAAAATACTTAACACAAAATAACAATCAAATTATCAAAAATAATAAAAATTATTCCTATTCTAATACCCATTACAAAAAACCCACCCCAAAATAAAAAAAACCTAATCTAGAATAAACTACCAATGGCCCTTAAAAGGGGCTTTTGTAGGGCATTGCCCTAAATATAGCAGCTCTTTTTCTTAAAAAAAAAAAAATACAAAAAATACAAATACCCACTAACATTACAAACCCCCCAAACCCACAAAAAAACTATCTAAAAAACCTAAGCTACCCATTGCACTGAAAAGTGCATTTGTATGGGCATTGCCCTTAAAATGCCAATAGAATGAGAGCTGCTTAAATCCTATTGGCTGTTCAAATCTGCCTATAGGATTTTAGCAGCTCTCATTCTATTGGCTGATTCAAATCTTTCAGCCAATAGGAATGCAAGGGACGCCATTTTGAACCGCGCACCTTGCATTGAAGATTCAGTATACAGCGGCGACTGTATGAAGAGGATGCTCCCCGTCGGATGTCTTCAGGATGGACGCGCCCCGCACCGTCGGGATCAGGATAGAAGATGCAGCTTGGATGAAGATTGAAGAGGCCGTCTGGATGAAGACTTATCACCGCTTGGATGAGGACTTCTCCGCTGGGATGAAGATTGAAGAGGCCGCCTGGATGAAGACTTCTCGCCGCCTGGATGAGGACTTCTCTGCAGGGATGAAGATTGTTCAAGCGGAACTTCAAAAACTGTAAGTGTATCGTCTTGGGGTTAGTGTTAGGTTTTTTAATTTTTTTTTTGGGTGGGTTTTATTTTTAGATTTAGATTTTGGGCAGTAAAAGAGCTAAATGCCCTTTTAAGGGCAATGCTAATACAAATGCCCTTTTCAGGTTTAGGGGTTAATGGTTTTATTATAGTGGCGGTGGTGTAGGACTTAATAACTTTAGTACAGTGGGGGCGATGTAGGCAGAGGGTAGATTAGGGGTTAATAATATTTAAATAGTGTTTGCGATGCGGTAGGGCATTCCTGAGATTCACTTTTCTAGACAAACATTTTCAGTTTGTGGCTCTTCCGTTTGGACTTGCCACAGCTCCCAGAATTTTCTCAAAGGTTCTTTGGTCTCTCTTGGCAGTGATCAGGTCTCGGAATTGCAGTGGCGCCATACCTGGACAACATATTTGTTCAGGCGCCATCTTTTCAACAAGAAAACTCTCATACAGAGATCTTGTTATCTTTTCTTCGTTCCCATGTTGGAAAGTAAATCTGGAAAAGAGAATCCAAAATTTTCTCCTCTTGTCTTTCTCTTCAGTCTACTGTTTGGCCATCAGTGGCTCAATGTATGGAGATGGTTGCTTCAATGGACATTATTCTTGCTCAATTCCATTTAAGAGATCTGCAATTATGCATGCTCAGACAATGGAATGGAGACCATTCGGATCTGTCTCAGAGGATAGATCTTGACCAGTCGACAAGAGACTCTCTCCTGTGGTGGCTTTCTCAGGACAATCTGTCTCAGGGCACATGCTTCCGGAGACCTTCCTGGGTGATTGTGACCATGGACACCAGCCTGCTTGGCTGGGGAGCAGTCTGGGATTTGTTAAAAGCGCAGAGACTATGGACTCGGGAGGAGTCTGCTCTCCCCATAAACATCTTGGAGTTGAGAGCGATTTAAAATGCTCTGATGGCTTGGCCTCAATTGTCTTTAGCCCGGTTTATCAGGTTTCAGTTGGACAACATCACCTCAGTGGCTTACCACCAGTGAGGAACTCAGGGTTCCATAGCCTTGAAGGAGGTGGCACAGATTATTCAGTGGGCAGAAGCTTACAATTGTTGTCTATCTGCCATCCACATTCCTGAAGTGGACAACTGAGAAGTGGATTTCCTGAGCAGACAAACATTTGTTATGAGCTGCTTATTCTATTTTCATTATTTTATATGTTTAACCAAACTTTTCCTTTTATTTTACTGAACTCTTCTCTGAAACTGCAGATATATTACTTCTGTATTTTCCAGCAATTCACTTATAAACTAATAAGCTACGTATCTGCATTTTTCTAACAACTTGCTTCTCACCAAATAAGTTACACAAACATATAACTTTGTTTTGGCTTTTCCCCATAGATTGCTTTCTAAATATCTTAAAATCAAGGCCTCTTTGTCTAGTATTATTTTTCCAACCCAATTAGCCTCTGGCCAAATTCCAAAAAGCATATCTTACTAATTCTAACATAGAGAACCTGGTTTTTGTTTTAGCAACCACTAATCACGTGAGATTTATTAGGCAATTATTATCAGCCAATTAGCTCTCTTCTTTGTAAGGAACTGTAATGGTATAAAAATGCATGTAGATGTAAATGTGTAAGTCTTGCATTGCTGTGTTTTGTGCTGAGACACTGTTGCAACAGTGTAATAAAGATTATCTCTCCTGAGGTGAGTCCTTGTTTGGACCTCTTATTACTCCCCCTGAGACGAGCTCACACACGACACCGGGGAGTGAGCTCTCCATCCGGAAGTGTTCTCCAAGTTAAACATCAAATGGGGGGTGCTGGAGTTGGATCTGTTGACATCTCGGCAGAACGCAAAGCTTCCAAGGTACGTTTCAAGGTCAAGAGATCCTTAGGCCACTCTGATAGATGCTCTGGCTGCTCCTTGGGATTTTGGTCTAGCATACCTGTTTCCTCCTTTTGCACTTCTTCCACAAGTTATTGCTTGTTTCAAACAAGAGAGATCATCAGTAATTCTAATAGCTCCTGCATGGCCCAGCAGGATCTGGTATGCAGACCTAGTGAAGATGTAATCTC
The DNA here is from genome assembly GCF_027579735.1 of Bombina bombina. Classification (NCBI taxonomy): domain Eukaryota; kingdom Metazoa; phylum Chordata; class Amphibia; order Anura; family Bombinatoridae; genus Bombina; species Bombina bombina. Next base: position 610,398,120 of record NC_069501.1, on the reverse strand, counting down.
GGCCACCTTGGAGGTTGCCTCTGAGGAAGGACCTTCTAACTCAGGGTCCATTCCTCCATCCAAATCTTGTTTCTCTGAAGCTGACTGCTTGGAGATTGAACGCTTAGTTCCGTCTAAGCGTGGATTTTCTGAGTTGGTCATTGAGACCATGATCCAGGCTTGCAAGCCTTTTACTCGAAAAAATTAGGATTCCTAGAATTTTGTCTTTTCTTCAGGAATGTCTGGAGAAAGGGTTGTCAGTCAGTTCCCTGAAAGCTCAGATTTCTGCATTTTCTATTTTGTTACACAAGCATCTGGCGGATGTGCCAGATGTTCAATCTTTTTGTCAGGCCCTCGTCAGAATCAGGCCTGTGTTTAAAACTGTTGCTCCTCCTTGGAGCCTTAATCTTGTTCTTAAAGTTTTGCAACAGGCTCCGTTTGAGCCAATGCATTCCATAGATATTAAGTTGCTATCTTGGAAGGTTTTGTTTCTTATTGCTATCTCTTCTGCTCTGAGAGTTTCGGAACTCTCGGCTTTGCAGTGTGATTTGCCTTACCTTATCTTTCATGCGGATAAGGCGGCTCTTCATACTAAATTGGGGTTTCTTCCTAAAATGGTTTTGGATAGAAATATTAATCAGGAAATTGTTGTTCCTTTTCTCTGTCCCAATCCTTCTTCTCATAAAGAACGTCTGTTGCATAACTTGGATGTTGTGCATGCTCTAAAATTCTACCTACAGGCGACTAAGTATTTTCACCAGTCTTCTGCCCTGTTTGTTTGTTTCTCAGGAAAGCATAAGGGTCAGAAGGCTATTTCTACTTCTCTTTTCCTCTGGTTGAGAAGTATGATTCATTTGGTTATGAGATTGCTGGACAGCAGCCTCTTGAGAGAATTACAGCTCATTCCACTAGGGCTATCTCCTCCTCTTGAGCTTTCAAAAATGAAGCTTCTGTGGAACAGATTTGCAGGGCTGCAACTTGGTCCTCTCTGCATACTTTTTCCAAATTTTCCAAATTTGATACTTTTGCCTCGGCTGATGCCTCTTTTGGGAGAAAGGTTCTTCAAGCGGGGGTGCCTTCTGTTTAGGTCTGCCTGTCTTGTTTTCCCTCCCTGTTCATTCTGTGCCCTCTAGCTTGGGTGTTGGTTCCCACTAGTAATTGAATGACAAAGTGGTCTCTCCATATCTTAGGAAAGAAAACAAAATGTATGCTTACCTGATAAATTTCTTCCTTTCCGGCTATGGAGAGTCCACAACCCCACCCTTTATTAAGACAGTTATTTTTGACTAAACCTCAGGCACCTCTACACCTTTGTGTTATTCCTTTTCCATTTCTCTTTGGTCGAATGACTGGGGATTATGGGTAGGGGAGTGACATGCTCTTTGCCTCCTCCTGCTGGCCAGGAGTGATATTCCCACTAGTAATTGAACAATGTCGTGGACTCTCCATATTCGGAAAGAAATTTATCAGGTGGACAGACATTGCTGGAAATCAACCCAATCGAGTATGATCGGGTTGATTGACACCCCCCTGCTGGCGGCCCATTGGCCGCGAGTCTTCAGGGGGTGGCGTTGCACCAGCAGCTCTTGTGAGCTGCTGATGCAAAGTTGAATACGCCAGACTATGATAGAGGCCATGGTCTGCTGATATATTATCTAAAAGCTGACTTATTTCTCTCCCATTTCAGGAAAGGATATTGTTTGGACATGGACATGATGCTATCATTACTACATTACGGGGGTAAAGGAGCTTTTCTGTCACAAGGCTAAATAAACAAAGGGCAGAATTAGGTCCACTGGAGGATTTCACTCCTTTTGCCATTCCGAGATGCAATGATCCTTTTCTTCAGTGTTTCAAAAGTCAGATATCTCCTAGTCCATGTGAAAGCCGGATTCCTCTTGGTCTAAGATAAAACAGACGAAAAAAGCCTACATTTCTCTTGTTAAGTGTATCCAGTCCACGGATCATCCATTACTTATGGTATATATTCTCCTTCCCAACAGGAAGTTGCAAGAGTCCACCCACAGCAAAGCTGCTATATAGCTCCTCCCCTAACTGCCATACTCAGTCATTCTCTTGCAAGCCTCAACATAGATAGGAGGTCGTGAGAGTCTGTGGTTTTTTATACTTAGTTTATTCTTCAATCAAAAGTTTGTTATTTTTAAATGGTACCGGAGTGTGCTGTTTATCTCAGGCAGTATTTGGAAGAAGAATCTTTTTGGCTAAAAAGCATAATCCACTTAGCCTATGAGATTGCTGGCCAGCAGCCTTCAGAAAGGATTACAGCTCATTCTACTAGAGCTGTGGCTTCCACATGGGCCTTTAAAAATGAGGCTTCTATTGAACAGATTTGCAAGGCAGTGACTTGGTCTTCAATTCATACTTTTTCAAAATTCTACAAATTTGATACTTTTGCTTCTTCTGAGGCTATTTTTGGGAGAGAGGTTTTACAGGCAGTGGTACCTTCCGTTTAAGTACCTGCCTTGTCCCTCCCTTCATCCGTGTACTTTAGCTTTGGTATTGGTATCCCACAAGTAATGGATGATCCCTGGACTGGATACACCTTACAAGAGAAAACATAATTTATGCTTACCTGATAAATTTATTTCTCTTGTGCTGTATCCAGTCCACGGCCCGCCCTGTCATTTTAAGGCAGGTATTTTTTAATTTTAAACTACAGTCACCACTGCACCCTATGGTTTCTCCTTTCTCTGCTTGTTTTCGGTCGAATGACTGGATATGGCAGTTAGGGGAGGAGCTATATAGCAGCTCTGCTGTGGGTGATCCTCTTGCAACTTCCTTTTGGGAAGGAGAATATCCCACAAGTAATGGATGATCCGTGGACTGGATACACCACAAGAGAAATCAATTTATCAGGTAAGCATAAATTATGTTTTTTCATGCAGAATTCTTTGATACAACAGGATACACACTGGCTGATGTATGCTGTCGGGATTTATCGATGTGTAGCGGACATGATATGCTACTTTGTATCATGTCCGCTCGCACATTGTTAAATATGCCCCATAGTGTTTTAAAATTTAAAATCATGGCTACTTTTCTGCTCTTCTCAGCCGAAATAAAGCACAATGCCCTGTATTACAACCATAACAATCCGTAGTATATTTGGTATAATGCCTCATTAACTACAGCTATTAAGGGAGCTGTCCATTGTACTTTTGGCCATATTAAAGGGACAGTCTACTCCAAAATTTTTGTTGTTTATAAAGATAGTTATCGCCTTTACTACCCATTCCTCATCTTTGCACAACCAGCATTGTTTTATTAATATACTTTATAACATTTAAAGCTCTAAATTTCTGCCTGTTTCCAAGCCCCTGCAATCCACCTTTATATCAGAGCATTTTTATAGCTTTTCAGAGCAAGGCAGTTCATGTGTGCCATTTAGATAACATTGTGCTCACTCCTGTGGAGTTATCCCCTGTTTTTATTTAAATTCACAGAAACCTTTTTAAAATAAGGGGAAGTGAATCCCTCTATAGGCTATGTTTGGGAGATGTGACAGTCCCTATAGTCCCTATGTCAAATGATAGACACTAAGGCTTTTTAAACAGTCAGTTCTAAGTACACACATTTTCATATAAAATGTCTTACTTTGTAAGAACAGTAAGAACATTGCACATTATAAGAATATACGCAATAAGAACATTGTTAGTCAACTTGTTCAGTGGATCAGTGTTTTTGTATACTTCAACAACCGAACTGGTCAGATTTAGAGATTTTTACTAAAGGAGCAATGTTATTGGAAGAACAGTGGCACTACTCTTATATGAACTGAAGGGTTATTATGTATAAATCTTCACATGATATTAGTATAATAGTAAATCAAATACAAATCGGTGCTATGTATCTAGAGTGAATATTATATTTACAATTCCAGCACAAAGCTGGACAGGATACCAGCTATACCCAACTATGATACAACTATGATTATATTAGCACATCATTCTTAAGTAATTATGTCCATACTATATCTGCCCAGAATAAATATACCATACCAAATAGGTAATAAGTAAAGTGGAGGTTTGAAGGACAGAAAAAGTGTCTGAATACTTGTGATGGATAATTAGCACAATGCATGTATAGTCACCATCACGCAAAACTGGAATTGTACTGAGGAGACACTATGGTAGAGTGTCCCTATATGATAATGGTGGAGATATTCCCCATTCAATGCCCAGAGTTAATATAGATAAAATTAATAACATGCATTTAAATAAGCTGTATTATAGTATCATAATGCTACTGCTAGTAGTGCGAGGTGATATATGTCCTCCTCTTTATATAGTGAAAGTAGGTGACAGTAGTGAGTGCTAGTCTATGAGTATGAACACTGGTCGTGTATTGGCTATCTTATATAAACTGTGATTAGTCAACTGATAATATGGCAAAACTACAGGGAGTGCAGAATTATTAGGCAAGTTGTATTTTTGAGGATTAATTTTATTATTGAACAACAACCATGTTCTCAATGAACCCAAAAAACTCATTAATATCAAAGCTGAATAGTTTTGGAAGTAGTTTTTAGTTTGTTTTTAGTTATAGCTATTTTAGGGGGATATCTGAGTGTGCAGGTGACTATTACTGTGCATAATTATTAGGCAACTTAACAAAAAACAAATATATACCCATTTCAATTATTTATTTTTACCAGTGAAACCAATATAACATCTCAACATTCACAAATATACATTTCTGACATTCAAAAACAAAACAAAAACAAATCAGTGACCAATATAGCCACCTTTCTTTGCAAGGACACTCAAAAGCCTGCCATCCATGGATTCTGTCAGTGTTTTGATCTGTTCACCATCAACATTGCGTGCAGCAGCAACCACAGCCTCCCAGACACTGTTCAGAGAGGTGTACTGTTTTCCCTCCTTGTAAATCTCACTTTTGATGATGGAACACAGGTTCTCAATGGGGTTCAGATCAGGTGAACAAGGAGGCCATGTCATTAGATTTTCTTCTTTTATACCCTTTCTTGCCAGCCACGCTGTGGAGTACTTGGACGCGTGTGATGGAGCATTGTCCTGCATGAAAATCATGTTTTTCTTGAAGGATGCAGACTTCTTCCTGTACCACTGCTTGAAGAAGGTGTCTTCCAGAAACTGGCAGTAGGACTGGGAGTTGAGCTTGACTCCATCCTCAACCCGAAAAGGCCCCACAAGCTCATCTTTGATGATACCAGCCCAAACCAGTACTCCACCTCCACCTTGCTGGCGTCTGAGTCGGACTGGAGCTCTCTGCCCTTTACCAATCCAGCCACGGGCCCATCCATCTGGCCCATCAAGACTCACTCTCATTTCATCAGTCCATAAAACCTTAGAAAAATCAGTCTTGAGATATTTCTTGGCCCAGTCTTGACGTTTCAGCTTGTGTGTCTTGTTCAGTGGTGGTCGTCTTTCAGCCTTTCTTACCTTGGCCATGTCTCTGAGTATTGCACACCTTGTGCTTTTGGGCACTCCAGTGATATTGCAGCTCTGAAATATGGCCAAACTGGTGGCAAGTGGCATCTTGGCAGCTGCACGCTTGACTTTTCTCAGTTCATGGGCGGTTATTTTGCGCCTTGGTTTTTCTACACGCTTCTTGCGACCCTGTTGACTATTTTGAATGAAACGCTTGATTGTTCGATGATCACGCTTCAGAAGCTTTGCAATTTTAAGAGTGCTGCATCCCTCTGCAAGATATCTCACTATTTTTGACTTTTCTGAGCCTGTCAAGTCCTTCTTTTGACCCATTTTGCCAAAGGAAAGGAAGTTGCCTAATAATTATGCACACCTGATATAGGGTGTTGATGTCATTAGACCACACCCCTTCTCATTACAGAGATGCACATCACCTAATATGCTTAATTGGTAGTAGGCTTTCGAGCCTATACAGCTTGGAGTAAGACACCATGCATAAAGAGGATGATGTGGTCAAAATACTCATTTGCCTAATAATTCTGCACTCACTGTATTATACTTAGCTCAATTTGCGAGTGTACTATATTCACAAATATTATTATGGCATAGTAGTCAAAATATGGGCCGTATATTACGCCATTAGTGGCCCAACCAATCAGTGGTCTATATTGGATAACGCTACATACAGGTAACTTGTGTAAACCTACTAACAGATATATAAACAAATAAAGGAGCTCCAATATTCAGGATTAATAAAATAAATATTGGATAAGGTATTCCACTCCTTATCTCATGTCCCTGGGATACAATAAAAGTGCTTATTTAAGCAAAATTGAAACCATAATCAGCTAGCTACATATTAAATAAATGTGGAATCTATTAGAAGCTACATAGTGCTCATATATCAGTAATAATATTGATTCCACATTTATTTAATGTGTATCTAGCTGATGATGGTTTACATTTTGCTTAAATAAGCACTTCTGTCATTGTCAAACGTAAGAAGTCTAATGAACTTAATAAATACTATGATATTCCTTCCTCTGTGGACGTTTTTCCTGTCCCAGACTGTGTGATTGAGATTATTTCACAGGAATGGGAGAAGCCAGAGATTCCTTTCTCCCCGTCTCCTGTATTTAAAAAGATGTTTCCTGTTGCTGACTCCATTAAAAATTCTTGGCGCATGGTGCCTAAAGTAGAAGGGGCTATTTCTACTCTGGCTAAGAGAACTACGATCCCTATAGAGGATAGCTGCTCCTTTAAGGATCCTATGGACAAAAAGCTGGACGCTTATTTGAAGAAGATGTATATTCATCAAGGCCTTCAATGGCAACCTACAGTTTGTATTGCCACAGTAGCAAGTGTGGCATATTATTGCCTTGTCTAAATCAATTTTAGTAGAGACTCTGTTGGAGGAGATACAAGATAGGATTAAGGCTCTCAAACTAGCCAATTCCTTTATTTCTCCAACATTGGTGTGTCCGGTCCACGGCGTCATCCTTACTTGTGGGATATTCTCTTCCCCAACAGGAAATGGCAAAGAGTCCCAGCAAAGCTGGTCACATGATCCCTCCTAGGCTCCGCCCACCCCAGTCATTCTCTTTGCCGTTGCACAGGCAACATCTCCACGGAGATGGTTAAGAGTTTTTTGGTGTTTAAATGTAGTTTTTATTCTTTTATCAAGTGTTTGTTATTTTAAAATAGTGCTGGTATGTACTATTTACTCTGAAACAGAAAAGGATGAAGATTTCTGTTTGTAAGAGGAAGATGATTTTAGCAGACAGTAACTAAAATCGGTTGCTGTTTCCACACAGGACTGTTGAGATGAAGTAACTTCAGTTGGGGGAAACAGTTAGCAGACCTTTCTGCTTAAGGTATGACTAGCCATATTTCTAACAAGACCATGTAATGCTGGAAGGCTGTCATTTCCCCTCATGGGGACCGGTAAGCCATTTTCTTAGTCAAATATAAAAGAATAAAGGGCTTAAAAAAGGGCTTAAAAACTGGTAGACATTTTTATGGGCTAAAACGATTGCTTTATTGGGGCATATTATGCAGATTGTAGCTTATAATTGGCATTATAATCTTGGGGAACGTTTAAAAAACGGCAGGCACTGTGTTGGACACCTTTTTTAGTCTGGGGGCCTTTCTAGTTATAGACTCAGCCTCATTTTCGCGCCATTACTGCGCAGTTGTTTTTGGAGAGCAAGGCATGCAGATGCATGTGTGAGGATCTAAGAATCACTAAAAAAGCTTCTAGAAGGCGTCATTTGGTATCGTATTCCCCTCTGGGCTTGGTTGGGTCTCAGCAAAGCATATAGCTGGGACTGTATAGGGGTTAAATTTGAAAATGGCTCAGGTTCCGTTAATTTAAGGGTTAAAGCTCTGAAATTTGGTGTGCAATACTTTTAATGCTTTAAGACACTGTGGTGAAATTTTGGTGAATTTTGAACAATTCCTTCATACTTTTTCACATATTCAGTAATAAAGTGTTTTCAGTTTGAAATTTAAAGTGACAGTAACGGTTTTATTTTAAAACTTTTTTTGTGCTTTGTTGACAAGTTTAAGCCTGTTTAACATGTCTGTACCATCAGATAAGCTATGTTCTATATGTATGAAAGCCAATGTGTCTCCCCATTTAAATTTATGTGATAATTGTGCCATAGTGTCCAAACAAAGTAAGGACAGTAATGCCACAGATAATGATATTGCCCAAGATGATTCCTCAAATGAGGGGAGTAAACATGATACTACATCATCCCCTACTGTGTCTACACCAGTTATGCCCACACAGGAGGCCCCTAGTACATCTAGTGCGCCAATTCTTATTACCATGCAACAATTAACGGCTGTAATGGATAATTCCATAGCAAATCTTTTATCCAAAATGCCTACTTATCAGAGAAAGCGCGATTGCTCTGTTTTAAACACTGAAGAGCAAGAGGACGCTGATGATAACTGTTCTGACATACCCTCACACCAATCTCAAGGGGCCATGAGGGAGGTTTTGTCTGATGGAGAAATCTCAGATTCAGGAAAAATTTCTCATCAAGCTGAACCTGATGTTGTGACATTTAAATTTAAATTAGAACATCTCCGCGCTCTGCTTAAGGAGGTGTTATCTACTCTGGATGATTGTGACAATTTGGTCATTCCAGAGAAATTATGTAAGATGGACAAGTTCCTAGAGGTTCCGGTGACCCCCACCGCCTTTTCCTATACCCAAGCGGGTGGCGGACATAGTAAATAAAGAGTGGGAAAGGCCCGGCATACCTTTTGTTCCCCCCCCTATATTTAAGAAATTATTTCCTATAGTCGACCCCAGAAAGGACTTATGGCAGACAGTCCCCAAGGTCGAGGGGGCGGTTTCTACTCTAAACAAACGCACTACTATTCCTATCGAAGATAGTTGTGCTTTCAAAGATCCTATGGATAAGAAATTAGAGGGTTTGCTTAAAAAGATTTTTGTACAGCAAGGTTACCTTCTACAATCAATTTCATGTATTGTTCCTGTCACTACGGCAGCGTGTTTCTGGTTCGAGGAACTAGAAAAGTCGCTCAGTAAAGAATCTTCGTATGAGGAGGTTATGGACAGAGTTCAAGCACTTAAATTGGCTAACTCTTTTGTTTTAGATGCCGCTTTGCAATTAGCTAGATTAGCGGCGAAAAATTCAGGGTTTGCTATCGTGGCGCGCAGAACGCTTTGGCTAAAGTCTTGGTCAGCGGATGTGTCTTCCAAGACAAAATTGCTTAACATTCCTTTCAAAGGTAAAACATTATTTGGACCTGATTTGAAAGAGATTATTTCAGACATCACTGGGGGAAAGGGCCACGCCCTCCCACAGGATAGGTCTTTTAAGGCTAAAAATAAGCCTAATTTTCGTCCATTTCGCAGAAACGGACCAGCCTCTAATTCTGTATCCTCTAAGCAAGAGGGTAATACTTCACAACCCAAACCAGCCTGGAAACCAATGCAAGGCTGGAACAAGGGTAAGCAGGCCAAGAAGCCTACCACTGCTACCAAAACAGCATGAAGGGATAGCCCCCGCTCCGGGACCGGATCTAGTGGGTGGCAGACTTTCTCTCTTTGCTCAGGCTTGGGCAAGAGATGTTCAGGATCCTTGGGCGCTAGAAATAGTTTCTCAAGGTTATCTCCTGGAATTCAAGGAACTACCCCCAAGGGGGAGGTTCCACAGGTCTCAATTATCTTCAAACCAAATAAAGAGACAGGCATTCTTACATTGTGTAGAAGACCTGTTAAAGATGGGAGTGATACATCCAGTTCCAATAAGAGAACAAGGAATGGGATTTTATTCCAATCTGTTCATAGTTCCCAAAAAAGAGGGAACATTCGGACCAATTTTGGATCTAAAGATCCTAAACAAATTTCTCAGGGTACCATCGTTCAAAATGGAAACTATTCGAACGATCCTACCTACTATCCAGGAAAATCAATTTATGACTACCGTGGATTTAAAGGATGCGTACCTACATATTCCTATCCACAAGGAACATCATCAGTTCCTAAGGTTCGCTTTTCTGGACAAGCATTACCAGTTTGTGGCACTTCCATTCGGATTAGCCACTGCTCCAAGGATTTTCACAAAGGTACTAGGGTCCCTTCTAGCAGTTCTAAGACCAAGGGGCATTGCAGTAGTACCTTACTTGGACGACATCCTGATTCAAGCGTCGTCCCTGTCAAAAGCAAAGGCTCATACGGACATCGTCCAAGCCTTTCTCAGATCTCACGGATGGAAGGTGAACAAAGAAAAAAGTTCTCTGTCCCCGTCAACAAGAGTTCCCTTCTTGGGAACAATAATAGATTCCTTAGAAATGAGGATTTTTCTGACAGAGGTCAGAAAATCAAAACTTCTAAGCTCTTGTCAAGTACTTCATTCTGTTCCTCGTCCTTCCATAGCGCAGTGCATGGAAGTAATAGGATTGATGGTTGCAACAATGGACATAGTTCCTTTTGCACGAATTCATCTAAGACCATTACAACTGTGCATGCTCAGACAGTGGAATGGGGATTATACAGACTTGTCTCCGACGATTCAAGTAGATCAAAAGACCAGAGATTCACTCCGTTGGTGGCTGACCCTGGACAATCTGTCACAGGGAATGAGCTTCCGCAGACCAGAGTGGGTCATTGTCACGACCGACGCCAGCCTAGTGGGCTGAGGCGCGGTCTGGGAATCCCTGAAAGCTCAGGGTCTATGGTCTCGGGAAGAGTCTCTTCTCCCGATAAACATTCTGGAACTGAGAGCGATATTCAATGCTCTCAGAGCTTGGCCTCAACTAGAAAAAGGCCAAATTCATAAGGTTTCAGTCAGACAACATGACGACCGTTGCATATATCAATCATCAGGGGGGAACATGGAGTTCCCTGGCGATGAAAGAAGTGACCAAGATAATTCAATGGGCGGAGGATCACTCCTGCCACTTGTCTGCGATCCACATCCCAGGAGTGGAAAATTGGGAAGCGGATTTTCTGAGTCGTCAGACATTCCATCCGGGGGAGTGGGAACTCCATCCGGAAATCTTTGCCCAAATAACTCAATTATGGGGCATTCCAGACATGGATCTGATGGCGTCTCGTCAGAACTTCAAGGTTCCTTGCTACGGGTTCAGATCCAGGGATCCCAAGGCGACTCTAGTAGATGCACTAGTAGCACCTTGGACCTTCAACCTAGCTTATGTATTCCCACCGTTTCCTCTCATCCCCAGGCTGGTAGCCAGGATCAATCAGGAGAGGGCCTCGGTGATCTTGATAGCTCCTGCGTGGCCACGCAGGACTTGGTATGCAGACCTGGTGAATATGTCATCGGCTCCACCATGGAAGCTACCTTTGAGACAGGACCTTCTTGTTCAGGGTCCATTCGAACATTCGAATCTGGTTTCCCTCCAACTGACGGCTTGGAGATTGAACGCTTGATTTTATCAAAGCGTGGGTTTTCAGATTCTGTAATAGATACTCTGATTCAGGCTAGAAAGCCTGTAACTAGAAAAATTTACCATAAAATATGGAAAAAATATATCTGTTGGTGTGAATCTAAAGGATTCCCATGGAACAATATAAGAATTCCTAAGATTCTATCCTTTCTCCAAGAAGGTTTGGAGAAAGGATTATCTGCAAGTTCTCTAAAGGGACAGATCTCTGCTTTATCTGTTTTACTTCACAAAAGACTGGCAGCCGTGCCAGATGTTCAAGCATTTGTTCAGGCTCTGGTTAGGATCAAGCCTGTTTACAGACCTTTGACTCCTCCCTGGAGTCTAAATCTAGTTCTTTCAGTTCTTCAAGGGGTTCCGTTTGAACCCTTACATTCCGTAGATATTAAGTTACTATCTTGGAAAGTTTTGTTTTTGGTTGCAATTTCTTCTGCTAGAAGAGTTTCAGAGTTATCTGCTCTGCAGTGTTCTCCGCCCTATCTGGTGTTCCATGCAGATAAGGTGGTTTTGCGTACTAAGCCTGGTTTTCTTCCGAAAGTTGTTTCCAACAAAAATATTAACCAGGAGATAGTTGTACCTTCTTTGTGTCCGAATCCAGTTTCAAAGAAGGAACATTTGTTACACAATTTGGACGTAGTCCGTGCTCTAAAATTCTATTTAGAGGCTACTAAAGATTTCAAACAAACATCTTCCTTGTTTGTTGTTTATTCTGGTAAAAGGAGAGGTCAAAAAGCGACTTCTACCTCTCTTTCCTTTTGGCTTAAAAGCATTATCCGATTGGCTTATGAGACTGCCGGACGGCAGCCTCCTGAAAGAATCACAGCTCACTCCACTAGGGCTGTGGCTTCCACATGGGCCTTCAAGAACGAGGCTTCTGTTGACCAGATATGTAAGGCAGCGACTTGGTCTTCACTGCACACTTTTGCCAAATTTTACAAATTTGATACTTTTGCTTCTTCGGAGGCTATTTTTGGGAGAAAGGTTTTGCAAGCCGTGGTGCCTTCCATTTAGGTGACCTGATTTGCTCCCTCCCTTCATCCGTGTCCTAAAGCTTTGGTATTGGTTCCCACAAGTAAGGATGACGCCGTGGACCGGACACACCAATGTTGGAGAAAACAGAATTTATGCTTACCTGATAAATTACTTTCTCCAACGGTGTGTCCGGTCCATGGCCCGCCCTGGTTTTTTAATCAGGTCTGATGAATTATTTTCTCTAACTACAGTCACCACGGTATCATATGGTTTCTCCTATATATATTTCCTCCCGTCCGTCGGTCGAATGACTGGGGTGGGCGAAGCCTAGGAGGGATCATGTGACCAGCTTTGCTGGGACTCTTTGCCATTTCCTGTTGGGGAAGAGAATATCCCACAAGTAAGGATGACGCCGTGGACCGGACACACCGTTGGAGAAAGTAATTTATCAGGTAAGCATAAATTCTGTTTTCTGAGGCTATCATGCAAGTTATTTGACTGGGAGCCAAGATGTCTGGCTTCTCTGTCCTAGCCCGTAGGGCATTGTGGCTAAAATCTTGGTCAGCTGATGTTAATTCTAAGTCAAAACTTCTGGCATTTCTTTACAAGGGTAAGACCTTGTTCTGACCTGGTCTGGCAGAAATAATTTCTGATATTATGAGTGGAGAAGGGTCTTTTCTACCGCAAGACAAGAAGAACAGACTCAAAGAACGTCAAAGTAATTTTCAGTCCTTTCGTAACTTCAGAGGTCAAAAGTCTTTCTCTCCCTCTTCCAAGCAGGAGCAATCCAAGTCTTCTTGGAAGCCCATACAGTCCTGGAATAAGGGGAAGCATTTAAAGAAACCCTCAGCTGAGTCTAAGTCAGCATGAAGGGTCCATCCCCCAGTCCGTGATCGGATCAATTGAGGGACAGACTTTACCTGTTTTGTCAAGCGTGGATACGAGATGTCCCAGATCCTTAGGCTGTGGACATAGTATCTCAGGGTTACAAAATAGAATTCAAAACTTTCCCTCCCAGGGGCAGATTCCACCTCTCAAGATTATCTGCAGACCAGGTAAAAAGAAAGGCATTCTTGAACTGCATTCAGGGACTTTCCTCCCTGGGAGTGATTGTTCCAGTTCCAGTAAGGGAACAGGGTCTAGGATTCTATTCAAATTTGTTTGTGTTTCCCAAAAAAGAGGGAACTTTTTTACCCATTTTAGACCTAAAGTGTCTCAACAAGTTTCTCAGGGTACTGTCCTTCAAAATGGAAACCATTCGTTCCATTCTTCCTTTGGTCTAAGAGGTTCAGTTCATGACAACCATAGACCAAAAGGACGCATATCTTCATGTTCCCATCCACAGGGATAATCACAAATAACTGAGATTTGCCTTTCTAGACAAACACTTTCAGTCGCTTCCATGAACATCATTCCCTTTGCTCGATTCCATTTGAGAGCTCTGCAATTATGCATGCTCAGACAATGGAACAGAGACTATTTAAATTGATCTCAGAGGATATAGCTAAACTTGTCGACAAGAGACTGTCTCCCATGGTAGCTTTCCCAGGACCATCTGTCTCAAGGCACATGCTTCCAGGAGACCTTCCTGGGTGATTGTGACCACGGAAGTCAGCTTGCTAGGCTGGGGAGCAGTCTGGGACTTGTTAAAGGTGCAGGGATTATGGACTCGGGAGGAGTCTGCTCTCCCCATAAACATCTTGGAGTTGAGAGCGATTTACAATGCTCTGATGGCTTGGACTCAATTGTCTTTAGCCCAGTTTATCAGGTTTCAGTCGGACAACATCGCCTCAGTGGCTTACATCAACCACCAGGGAGGAACTCAGAGTTCTTTAGCTATGAAGAATTGTTGTCTATCTGCCATCCATATTCCTGGAGTGGACAACTGGGAAGCGGATTTCCTGAGCAGACAGACTTTTCATTCTGGGGAGTGGGCTCTCCATCCGGAGGTGTTCTCCAGGTTAACCCTCAAATGGGGGGTGCTGGAGTTGGATCTAATGGCGTCTCGGCAGAACGCCAAGCTTCAAAGGTACGGTTCAAGGGCAAGAGATCCTCAGGCCTCTCTGATAGATGCTCTGGCGGTTCCTTGGAATTTCAGTCTAGCATACCTGTTTCCTCGTTTGTGCTCCTTCCACAGGACCTAGTGAAAATGTTATCTCAGCCGCCTTGTAGGTTTCCTCTGAAGAAGGACCTTCTAACTCAGGTTTCATTTCTCCATCCAAATGTAATTTCTCTGAAGATGACTGCTTGGAGATTAAATGCTTAGTTCTGTCTAAGCATGGATTTTCTGAGTCGGTTATTGAGACCATGATCCAGGCTCGCAAGCCTGTTACTCGAAAAATGTACCATAATGTATGGCGTAAATACCTTTATTGGTGTGAATCTAAGGGCTACTCTTGGAGTAGGGTCAGGATTCCTAGAATTTGTCTTTTATCCAGGAAGGTCTGGAGAAAGGGTTGTCAGACAGTTCTCTGAAAGGTCGGATTTCTGCATTATCTATTTTGTTACACAAGCGTCTGGCGGATGTGCCAGATGTTCAATCTTATCGTCAGGCCCTGGTCAGAATCAGGCCTGTGTTTAAACCTGTTGCTCCTCCTTGGAGCCTTAATCGTGTTCTTAAACATCAGCCAATAGAATGTGAGCTCAATCCTATTGGCTGATTTGATCAGCTAATAGGATTGAAGTTCAATCCTATTGGCTGATTGCATCGGCCAATAGGATTTTTTTCAACCTTAATTCTGATTGGCTGATAGTTAATAACTATTTAGTAACTATTCTACCTGATTAAAATAAATACAAACTTGCCTGTAAAATACAAATAAAACCTAAGCTAGATACAATGTAACTATTAGTTATATTGTAGCTAGCTTAGGGTTTATTTTATAGATAAGTATTTAGTTTTAAATAGGAATTATTTAGTTATTAATAGTAGGTTTTATTTAGATTTATTTTAATTATATTTAAGTTAGTGGGTGTTAGGGTTAGACTTAGGTTTAGGGGTTAATAACTTCAGTATAGTGACGGCGACGTTGGGGGCGGCAGATTAGGGGTTACTAAATGTAGATAGGTGGCGGCGATGTTAGGGGCGGCAGATTAAGGGTTAATATTTAACTAGTGTTTGCGATGCGGGAGTACGGCGGTTTAGGGGTTAATATGTTTATTCTGGTGGTGGCGATGACGGGAGCGGCAGATTAGGGGTTAATAATTTTATTTTAGTGTTTGCGATGCAGGAGGGCCTGACTTTAGAATGCGTTACGAATCTTGCGGGATAGGCTGTACCGCTCACTTTTTGGCCTAAAAAAAAAAAGCTTGTAATACAGGCGCAATGGAAGTCCCATTGAAAAAAGACTTTACGAAAATTGCGTTAAGTTATTTTGCGGTACGGCCAAAAAAGTGTGTGGGACAGCTGTACCTACAAGATTAGTAATAGCAGTGGTAGTAAAAAAGCAGCGTTATGAGCCTTAACGCTGCTTTTTTACTCATAATGCAAAACTCGTAATCTAGCCGTTTGTTTCTATTTCTTAACAATTCATCTTCACACTTCTCAACATGGAAGGGTATGAGTGCTTGTAAGTATCCTGTCCAGCTTCGTGCTGGAATTGTAAATATAATTTTTACTAAGGCAGATCTGCAATTTAATCACAGTGACAGAAAACTGTCCAGTTTATAGAGGGAAAAATTTGACCTGTTAGTTAAAGGGACATAATACTCATATGCTAAATCACTTGAAACTGATGCAGTATAACTGTAAAAAACTGACAGGAAAATATCACCTGAGCATCTATATGTAAAAAAGGAAGATATTTTACCTCACAGAAACTATTGAGGTAAAATATCTTTCTTTTTTACGTAGAGATGTTCAGATGATATTTTCTAGTCAGCTTTTTACAGCTATGCTGCATCACTTTCAAGTGTTTAAACATTTGGGTATTATGGCCCTTTAATTTTAGCACTGGACTTCTGAAACACTTCAGTCAAGGGTGTCCTCACATTTTTACCAATATCTAGTAAATATATACAGCCTGACATACAACTGATGCAAAATGTAGGAGCCAGTAAAGGATTTTGGAAAATAATGAAATGGACAATAATAGAACAAAACAGGCCTGAGGTAAAATTACTGAAGCAATGGTAACCTGTATCTTGAGATTTGTCCTGTCATGTTTTAAAGCCAAAATAACACTCTTGATACTTCTATTTAGTCTCACTACTTAATTATGTTGCATAGTTTTGATTTATTAAATATAACTTATTCAAAACTTTACAACAATTTCTATATTGACAAAAGCAAATAGCCATTAAGATAATAGATAAGAGTCTTGTAAATGTTGGAATGTTGATATTCACACAGGAGTTGTTGTGAAGTGCCAGAAATGCCATCTAAGTGCAATTAGGGATAGGAAGAATATTTAAAGTGGTTAATATCAGTACTCAGCAATAGGGAAGAATATATGATGACTCCATATAGGAAAAGGGTATTTAATTATTCATATCCTTTTTACTGCTCTTCACTTGACTGAAAACATTTTTAATAAGATTCATTTTAAGGAGTTATTTTTTTGTTGGCTGGTATCTATCAACTATGTATTACTTGGTTTTAGTTTTTGCTTTATAGATTTTTTAAAGCTTTCATCCAGTAAAATAATAACCCTGTTTAAGTCCTATCACTGAATATATAATTTAAAATAAAAAATAAAATAAAATTCTGTGGTTTAAAAGCTTCATTTTTACAATCCTTTCTACTCTGACCCTCATTTGCTGTCATTGATCTGCTACAATTGATGGAGAATTTATCAACTTTCTAAAAAATAATTCTCATTTAATCTTATAACAACCCAGTAATGTTATATTTGCAGTACAATGATGTTGATAGAACAAGTAAAGTTTTCTTTAATTGTATACATATGTTTGTAGTTCCCCACAAAATACTTAAATAAGTACAGTAAAAAATATTCCAATGTACATTCATTTTTATGTTTTACTGATTATTCTTGCAATTTACCTTATCCTTCCTATGGCATTAGATAACTGCAGTGTTCCTTAGAGCAGCCTAATTTCAATAAAACTTGTTGGCAGGAACGTAACTATACCTCATGGGTACCTCATGTATGTATTTGTTCACATACATACACATTTATACACATATACCTACAAATATACAGACATATGTATATATATATATACAGGGAGTGCAGAATTATTAGGCAAATGAGTATTTTGACCACATCATCCTCTTTATGCATGTTGTCTTACTCCAAGCTGTATAGGCTCGAAAGCCTACTACCAATTAAGCATATTAGGTGATGTGCATCTCTGTAATGAGAAGGGGTGTGGTCTAATGACATCAACACCCTATATCAGGTGTGCATAATTATTAGGCAACTTCCTTTCCTTTGGCAAAATGGGTCAAAAGAAGGACTTGACAGGCTCAGAAAAGTCAAAAAATAGTGAGATATCTTGCAGAGGGATGCAGCACTCTTAAAATTGCAAAGCTTCTGAAGCGTGATCATCGAACAATCAAGCGTTTCATTCAAAATAGTCAACAGGGTCGCAAGAAGCGTGTGGAAAAACCAAGGCGCAAAATAACTGCCCATGAACTGAGAAAAGTCAAGCGTGCAGCTGCCAATATGCCACTTGCCATCAGTTTGGCCATATTTCAGAGCTGCAACATCACTGGAGTGCCCAAAAGCACAAGGTGTGCAATACTCAGAGACATGGCCAAGGTAAGAAAGGCTGAAAGACGACCACCACTGAACAAGACACACAAGCTGAAACGTCAAGACTGGGCCAAAAAATATCTCAAGACTGATTTTTCTAAGGTTTTATGGACTGATGAAATGAGAGTGAGTCTTGATGGGCCAGATGGATGGGCCCGTGGCTGGATTGGTAAAGGGCAGAGAGCTCCAGTCCGACTCAGACGCCAGCAAGGTGGAGGTGGAGTACTGGTTTGGGCTGGTATCATCAAAGATGAGCTTGTGGGGCCTTTTCGGGTTGAGGATGGAGTCAAGCTCAACTCCCAGTCCTACTGACAGTTTCTGGAAGACACCTTCTTCAAGCAGTGGTACAGGAAGAAGTCTGCATCCTTCAAGAAAAACATGATTTTCATGTAGGACAATGCTCCATCACACGCGTCCAAGTACTCCACAGCGTGGCTGGCAAGAAAGGGTATAAAAGAAGAAAATCTAATGACATGGCCTCCTTGTTCACCTGATCTGAACCCCATTGAGAACCTGTGGTCCATCATCAAATGTGAGATTTACAAGGAGGGAAAACAGTACACCTCTCTGAACAGTGTCTGGGAGGCTGTGGTTGCTGCTGCACGCAATGTTGATGGTGAACAGATCAAAACACTGACAGAATCCTTGGATGGCAGGCTTTTGAGTGTCCTTGCAAAGAAAGGTGGCTATATTGGTCACTGATTTGTTTTTGTTTTGTTTTGAATGTCAGAAATGTATATTTGTGAATGTTGAGATGTTATATTGGTTTCACTGGTAAAAATAAATAATTGAAATAGGTATATATTTGTTTTTTGTTAAGTTGCCTAATAATTATGCACAGTAATAGTCACCTGCACACACAGATATCCCCCTAAAATAGCTATAACTAAAAACAAACCAAAAACTACTTCCAAAACTATTCAGCTTTGATATTAATGAGTTTTTTGGGTTCATTGAGAACATGGTTGTTGTTCAATAATAAAATTAATCATCAAAAATACAACTTGCCTAATTATTCTGCACTCCCTGTATATTAAATATTAACTCATCCCTATCTTATAATAAATTAAAACTTACCTTTAGATTTAAATTAAACTATATTAAACTAATAATTAATCTACACTAACTGTTATACTAAAATAACATTAAACTATATTAAACTAATAATTAATCTACCCTAACTATTATACTAAAATTACATCAAACTACAAATTAAATTAAATATATTATATAGTTAAAAACCTAACCCTACTCAAATAATTTAAATCTACTTTTAAAAATTACAAAGTTACAAAAAACTAACATCTAAGTTACACAAAATAACAAACACTTAGGCCTAGATTTGGAGTTCGGCGGTAAAAGGGCTGTTAACGCTCCGCGGGCTTTTTTCTGGCCGCACCATAAATTTAACTCTGGTATTGAGAGTTTAAACAAATGCTGCGTTAGGCTCCAAAAAAGGAGCGTAGAGCATTTTTACCGCAAATGCAACTCTCGATACCAGAGTTGCTTACGGACGCGGCCGGCCTCAAAAACGTGCTCGTGCACGATTCTCCCATAGGAAACAATGGGGCTGTTTGAGCTGAAAAAAAACCTAACACCTGCAAAAAAGCAGCGTTCAGCTCCTAACGCAGCCCCATTGTTTCCTATGGGGAAACACTTCCTACGTCTGCACCTAACACCCTAACATGTACCCCGAGTCTAAACACCCCTAACCTTACACTTATTAACCCCTAATCTGCCGCCCCCGCTATCGCTGACCCCTGCATATTTTTTTTAACCCCTAATCTGCCGCTCCGTAAACCGCCGCAACCTACGTTATCCCTATGTACCCCTAATCTGCTGCCCTAACATCGCCGACCCCTATATTATATTTATTAACCCCTAATCTGCCCCCCTCAACGTCGCCGACACCTGCCTACACTTATTAACCCCTAATCTGCCGAGCGGACCTGAGCGCTACTACAATAAAGTTATTAACCCCTAATCCGCCTCACTAACCCTATCATAAATAGTATTAACCCCTAATCTGCCCTCCCTAACATCGCCGACACCTACCTTCAATTATTAACCCCTAATCTGCCGAGCAGACCTCACCGCTACTATAATAAATGTATTAACCCCTAAAGCTAAGTCTAACCCTAACACTAACACCCCCCTAAGTTAAATATAATTTACATCTAACGAAATAAATTAACTCTTATTAAATAACTTATTCCTATTTAAAGCTAAATACTTACCTGTAAAATAAATCCTAATATAGCTACAATATAAATTATAATTATATTATAGCTATTTTAGGATTAATATTTATTTTACAGGCAACTTTGTAATTATTTTAACCAGGTACAATAGCTATTAAATAGTTAAGAACTATTTAATAGTTACCTAGTTAAAATAATAACAAATTTACCTGTAAAATAAATCCTAACCTAAGATATAATTAAACCTAACACTACCCTATCAATAAATTAATTAAATAAAATACCTACAATTACCTACAATTAACCTAACACTACACTATCAATAAATTAATTAAACACAATTCCTACAAATAAATACAATTAAATAAACTAGCTAAAGTACAAAAAATAAAAAAGAACTAAGTTACAAAAAATAATAAAATATTTACAAACATAAGAAAAATATTACAACAATTTTAAACTAATTACACCTACTCTAAGCCCCCTAATAAAATAACAAAGCCCCCCAAAATAAAAAATTCCCTACCCTATTCTAAATTAAAAAAGTTACAAGCTCTTTTACCTTACCAGCCCTGAACAGGGCCCTTTGCGGGGCATGCCCCAAGGATTTCAGCTCTTTTGCCTGTAAAAAAAAACATACCATACCCCCCCCCAACATTACAACCCACCAACCACATACCCCTAATCTAACCCAAACCCCCCTTAAATAAAACTAACACTAAGCCCCTGAAGATCTTCCTACCTTGTCTTCACCATACCAGGTTCACCGATCCGTCCTGGCTCCAACATCTTCATCCAACCCAAGCGGGGGTTGGCGATCCATCATCCGGTGCTGAAGAGGTCCAGAAGAGGCTCCAAAGTCTTCCTCCTATCCGGCAAGAAGAGGACATCCGGACCGGCAAACATCTTCTCCAAGCGGCATCTTCAATCTTCTTCCATCCGGTGCGGAGCGGGTCCATCTTGAAGCAGGCGACGCGGATCCATCCTCTTCTTCCGTTGTCTCCCGACGAATGACGGTTCCTTTAAGGGACGTCATCCAAGATGGCGTCCCTCGAATTCCGATTGGCTGATAGGATTCTATCAGCCAATCGGAATTAAGGTAGGAATTTTCTGATTGGCTGATGGAATCAGCCAATCAGAATCAAGTTCAATCCGATTGGCTGATCCAATCAGCCAATCAGATTGAGCTCGCATTCTATTGGCTGTTCCGATCAGGTAGTTTATTTAATTAATTTATTGATAGGGTAGTGTTAGGTTTAATTATATCTTAGGTTAGGATTTATTTTACAGGTAAATTTGTTATTATTTTAACTAGGTAGCTATTAAATAGTTCTTAACTATTTAATAGCTATTGTACCTGGTTAAAATAAATACCAAGTTGCCTGTAAAATAAATATTAATCCTAAAATAGCTATAATATCATTATAATTTATATTGTAGCTATATTAGGATTTATTTTACAGGTAAGTATTTAGCTTTAAATAGGAATCATTTATTTAATAAGAGTTAATTAATTTCGTTAGATTTAAATTATATTTAACTTAGGGGGGTGTTAGTGTTAGGGTTAGACTTAGCTTTAGGGGTTAATCAATTTATTAGAATAGCGGTGAGCTCCGGTCGTCAGATTAGGGGTTAATAATTGAAGTTAGGTGTTGGCGATGTTAGGGAGGGCAGATTAGGGGTTAATACTATTTATGATAGGGTTAGTGAGGCGGGTTATGGGTTAATAACTTTATTATAGTAGCGCTCAGGTCCGCTCGGCAGATTAGGGGTTAATAAGTGTAGGCAGGTGTCGGCGACGTTGAGGGGGGCAGATTAGGGGTTAATAAATATAATATAGGGGTCGGCGGTGTTAGGGGTAGCAGATTAGGGGTACATAGGGATAACGTAGGTGGTGGCGCTTTGCGGTCGGAAGATTAGGGGTTAATTATTTTAAGTAGCTGGCGGCGACGTTGTGGGGGGCAGGTTAGGGGTTAATAAATGTAATACAGGGGTCGGCGGGGTTAGGGGCAGCAGATTAGGGGTACATAAGTATAACGTAGGTGGCGGTCGGCAGATTAGGGGTTAAAAATTTTAATCGAGTGGCGGCGGTGTGGGGGGACCTCGGTTTAGGGGTACATAGGTAGTTTATGGGTGTTAGTGTACTTTAGGGTACAGTAGTTAAGAGCTTTATGAACCGGCGTTAGCCAGAAAGCTCTTAACTCCTGCTATTTTCAGGCGGCTGGAATTTTGTCGTTAGAGCTCTAACGCTCACTTCAGAAACGACTCTAAATACCAGCGTTAGAAAGATCCCATTGAAAAGATAGGCTACGCAAATGGCGTAGGGGGATCTGCGGTATGGAAAAGTCGCGGCTGAAAAGTGAGCGTTAGACCCTTTAATCACTGACTCCAAATACCAGCGGGCGGCCAAAACCAGCGTTAGGAGCCTCTAACGCTGGTTTTGACGGCTACCGCCGAACTCCAAATCTAGGCCATAGTTACAAAAAAACAATAAACACTAAGTTACACAAAATAAAAAATAAATTATCAAATATTTAACCTAATCTAAGAGCCCTATGAAAATAAAAAAGCCCCCCAAAATAAAAAAAAACCCTAGCCTACAATAAACTACCAATGGCCCTTAAAAGGGCCTTTTGCGGGGCATTACCCCAAAGAAATCAGCTCTTTTACCTGTAAAAAAAAAATATAAATACCCCCCCAACAGTAAAACCCACCACCCACACAACCAACCCCCCAGATAAAAACCTAATCTAAATAAACCTAAGCTCCCCATTGCCCTGAAAAGGGCGTTTGGATGGGCATTGCCCTTAAAAGGGCATTTAGCTCTTTTTCCTTGCCCAAACCCTAATCTAAAATTAAAACCCACCCAATAAACCCTAAAAAAATAACACTAACCCCTGAAGATCCACTTACAGTTTCTGAAGACCCAACATCCAATGTCAACGAAGCGGCAGAAGTCCTCAACGAAGCCGGCAGAAGTCTTCATCCAACTGGGCAGAAGTCTTCATCCAGACGGCATCTTCTATCTTCATCCATCCAGAGCGGCTCCATCTTCAAGGCATCCGGCTCGGAGCATCCTCTTCTTTCGATATATCTTCTGAATGAAGTTTCCCTTAAAATTATGTAATCCAAGATGGCGTCCCTTAGATTCTGATTGGCTGATAGATTTCTATCAGCCAATCGGAATTAAGGTTAAAAAAAAAATCCTATTGGCTGTTGCAATCAGCCAATAGGATTGAGCTTTCATCCTATTGGCTGATCCAATCAGCCAATAGGATTGAGCTTGCATTTTATTGGCTGATTGGAATAGCCAATAGAATGTGAGCTCAATCCTATTAGCTGATTGGATCAGCCAATAGGATGAAAGCTCAATCCTATTGGCTGATTGCAACAGCCAATAGGATTTTTTCAACCTTAATTACTATTGGCTGATAGAATTCTATCAGCCAATCGGAATCTAAGGGACGCCATCTTGGATGACATAATTTAAAGGAACCTTCATTGTTGAAGAAGACGTCAATTGAAGAGGATGCTTCGCGCCAGATGTCTTGAAGATGGAGCCGCTCCACACCGGATGGATGAAGATAGAAGGTGCCGTCTGGATGAAGACTTCTGCTGGCTTGGATGAAGACTTTGGCCAGCTTGGATGAAAACTTCTGCCGGCTTCAATGTGGACTTCTGCCGCTTCGTTGAGGATGGATGTCGGGTCTTCAGAAACTGTAAGTGGATCTTTGGGGTTAGTGTTAGGTTTTTTTTAAGGGTTTATTTTTAGATTAGGGTCTTGGAAAGGAAAAAGAGCTAAATGCCCTTTTAAGGGCAATGCCCATACAAATGCCCCTTTCAGGGCAATGGGGAGCTTAGGTTTTTTAGATTAGGTTTTTATTTGCGGGGTTGGTTGTGTGGGTGGTGGATTTTACTCTTGGGGGGGTATTTGTATTTTTTTTACATTTAAAAGAGCTGATTTCTTTGGGGCAATGTCCCGCAAAAGGCCCTTTTAAGGGCCATTGGTAGTTTATTGTAGGCTAGGGTTTTTTTTATTTTGGGGGGGCTTTTTTATTTTCATAGGGCTCTTAGATTAGGTGTAATTAGTTTAAATATTTGATAAATTATTTTTTATTTTGTGTAACTGTTTATTTTGTTTTGTAAGTTGTTTTTTGTAATTTAGTCATTTTTAATAGTAGATTAAAATTATTTGAGTAGGGTTAGGTTTTTAAATATGTAATATAGTTAATTTAATTTGCAGTTTAATGTAATTTTAGTATAACAGTTAGGGTAGGTTAATTATTAGTTTAATATAGTTTAATGTAATTTTAGTCTAATAGTTAGGGTAGATTAATTAATAGTTTAATATAGTTTAATGTAATTTTAGTCTAATAGGGTTGATTAATGAATAGTTTAATATAGTTTAATGTAATCTTAGTATAACAGTTAGGGTAGGTTAATTAATATTTTAATATAGTTTAATTTAAATCTAAAGGTAAGTTTTAATTTATTATAAGATAGGGATGAGTTAATATTTAATGTAAAGTTAAGTGGTTGTTAGGTTTAGGGGTTAATAGGTTAATTTAGTTTATTGGGATGTGGGGGGCTGGCGGTTTAGGGGTTAATAGGTTTAGTAAGTGGTACTGATGTGGGAGGCCAGGGTTTAAGGGGTTAATAACTTTATTTAGTTGCACGGGGTGGGCTCCGGGAGCGGCGGGATAGGGGTGCCGGTGGTGTTGGGGCAGCAGATTAGGGGGTTAATAAGTATAATGTAGGTTGCGGCGGTGTTGGGGCAGCAGATTAGGGGTTAATAAATATAATGTAGGTGGCGGTGGTGTCGGGGCAGCAGATTAAGGGTAAATAAGTATAATGTAGGTTGCAGTGGTGTAGGGGGCAGCAGATTAGGGGTGTTTAGACTCGGGGCTTATGTTTGGGTGTTAGGTGTAAACATAACTTTTATCAATGGGATATCGGGCAGCAGCGAACATAAGCTTTCGCTGCTTTCAGACTCCCATTGATTCCTATGGCATCCACCGCCTCCAGGGCGGTGGATTGAAAAGCAGGTATGCTGGGCCAGAATAGTGGCGAGCGTACCTGGTAGATATTTGATAACTAGCAAAAGTAGTCAGATAGTGGCGAATTTGCATTCGGAACATCTGTAATGACGTAAGCATCGATCTGTGTCGGACTGAGACCGGCGGATCGTATGTTACGTCACAGATTTCAACTTTTGCCGGTCTGTAGGCTTTGATAAATGAGGTGAATCAAGCTTGCCACATTTACGCTGCGGAATTCCAACTTATTTGCGGTATACGGCTTGATAAATAGGCCTCATTGTCTCAAGTTGCACTAACTTTATAGCACTGTTATGTATTGTGCCTCAGTGCAACACATAAGTCACAACTTACAATCTGATGTTTAACAAGGGCTGCGCTACCCATTGAAAATATAGGACTTGCTAAAGAGATGTTGGCCACTCTAAACATTCTCTGGTAAATCTGTTTTTCCATGGACTTGTAACACTATTTTTTACGCTAATCTTAGAGCTGTTCCACAATTGTGATAGTGTACCCTGTGCTATCAATAACGCTCCGCTTTGCAATTTGGGCCATGCTCGGAAACTTAGGTGAGTGAGGCTGTAAGAATTTTGAACATGTTCTCTTCTTTAAAATAAGGTCCCTCAGCAACTTCACAAGTGTCAATGAGTCTAGCATATTGTCTGTGTATACTGAAATGCTGCACTGAATCTCCAAATTCACCAGGCTTTTCAAGGAGTATACACTGGACTATGTTTTAATTTCAAAACCCTTCAAATGTTTGTAACTTTTTTTTTATTTAAAGGGACAGTTTCCAATTACTTTTTTACCAACTGCAGAGAATAAAATGTATGATAATTTGCTTTTAAATGTTTATTTGTGTGTATGAATTAGCTGATTTTTGTGATTTTAAGCCACAACCTAATAAAATTGGTTAAGCTAGTAGGTATATAATCAGATCTCATTACTGTGTACATATTGTGTACATGTGTACATATACTTTCTTCTTTATCTTATATCTGCCCATAAACCAATCACCAATACTTAGAGAGAACAATGGAAAATTAACATTTTCTTACCTTATCTCTTCTATAGTATAGTAGTATAATTTCTTCTGCTGACTGTGTTTTCACTGCTTGGCCTGGAGGCCAAAAACTTTCAGAATAGGTGGGGATACAACAGGCTAAATCAACTATTTCAAATGTCAATATAAAGATAATAGAAATACTTGTAAATAATTTAATACACTCCAGCAGGTACAGTGGATCATTGGGAACAAATTAAAGGGGAGAACATTTTTGAGTAAACTGTCCTTTTAAATCCTTTAAAACATTTTTTGTAGTTTGTTTATTTGTTGTCCTTTTGTAATACAATTCTTAATTGCTGATTCATACCATGCATATATAATTTACTTCTATATCATTTTAACTATTAAGATTTATTTTCCATCAGATCAATGAGAATTCTCCTTTATATGTTTGAAAGGCCTTAACAAGTAAAGAATCTTTGCTATGTTGAAGTTCAAATGTTATAATCTCAATCAAGATAGTTATCTTTTTTCATAGCTATTTATTATAGCTCATTTTGAGAGAAAAGATGACATTCATGCAATAGTTTAAGCTCTCACAGAAACATAGAGCTCAATATTCCTTGTTTCAGTTTTTTCTCAATAAATATTCAACCCTTAAAGACTGATCTTGCCAATATACTGGATGAGAGCACAATTAGAACATTTATTGTTGAACAATTTTTATATCACCTAGCTTTTAGAATTTACATTTATTTTTATACCCTTATATGACTGGACTCTTAATAATTTATGAAATACTTTATAAAGTTAAGTTTGCAATATCTCATCCACATGAGTCACTGCTAATCCATAGTTAAAAGAAGTTCATGGCAGATCACAGATTAGTTAAACCAAATGAGTGAAAAAGTTGTAAACAATCTATGCATTGAAAGGGAAATCATTTTAATTGTTAAAGATTAGAGTATATATCTGAATATTTGTTGCTAAAACAAATGCTTTCTTGTCAATCTTAACAGATCCAGTGACCTGAGTGATGAAAAAGATGAAATTAGACAACTAGTAGACCAGGAATACATGAACCTTATTATAGAAAACATTGATAGTATTGAGTTAAATGGTCTGCTACTGAACTCCAGAGAAAAAAGTCCCATAAATACAGTGCCAGATTTTCTAAAATTAACTGTGAAAAAACTTTTTAAGTCATTAAGAGATGAAGACAATGAGATGAGACATGTCATGCAAGATCACATTATCATTTCTTCTAACATCAAGACCTGTAAAACAAACGAGAATTCTAAACGTCGTAATAAAAGAAAAGCAAAGAGACAGGCCAGGGCAATTGAGGACTTCCTGAAAAATAGCATTATCAATAAAAATAAGTGCAGTAAATGTGACATAAATGACATTCATAATTCAATAGACAAAATTCTGTCAAAACAACTTCTTCCTGAGAAAAAACGACTACCAGTCTTCACTAAGATCTGCTCAAAAACTGATGGCAATGTGGCGTATCCCAAGGTTCTCTCAGGTAACAAAGATTTGTTTAAGTGTTAATATTATGCCATATAGTGCAGAAATGTATCAGGTAATGTATAGCATTCAGTACATTTAATTAACATTTAATTGACAACAGTATTAGTTCTGTCAGTGCCTTGATTCATTAAACTTCACTGAGTTCTTTTAGGAAGAAGCTCACAGGTTTTGCAAATGAGCATGAACCTGGAACTGGCTGTGAGCTGTAACTTGCATCCCTTAGGGATTCATGGCACTAATTGACCACAATAAAGGAAGACAATATAAAGATACTCACCAGACTTCCAAAGTTAATTTGCTAATTATTCATAAACTGTCAGTTTTAAATGCTATCAAAACA
Organism: Bombina bombina; assembly: GCF_027579735.1. NCBI lineage: Eukaryota > Metazoa > Chordata > Amphibia > Anura > Bombinatoridae > Bombina > Bombina bombina. The sequence continues at coordinate 610,369,952 of NC_069501.1, read as the reverse complement.
TTTATATTGTATGTAGGTATTTTACAATGCAGTACTTAATTACTTATATATACTTTGCAATGCTAATGAAATGCATATGTAACATGATATTTAACTTGTATTTACTTCTAGTTTTATATACATTTTATCTCTGTTAGTTTATCACACATTTTAGGACAGCCTTGCTAACATAGATATGGTAAAACTTAAAAGGGAAATCTTGCAGGGGTAAAGATTTTGCTGAATACAGTGAATACTGCAAGATCACTTCAATAGCACTCAAGAATTGTCCTTGTTCATCCCTTGTACTGACACTGTAAAGTAATTTTACTTAGCATTTAACAAATTAGATAGTAGATTTTACAAAATGTATTAGTAATAAAGGGCCAGATTACGAGTGGAGCTCTAACAGTTACGCAAGAGCAATAAGGGGTTTATCGCTGGTGTTTGTGCTTGTGAGGTTTACGGCTAGTATTACGAGTTGAAAGTAAACTCTTGAGCTCAATTGCAATTTACACTAGAATGATTGCCACATCCTCAGAGTTTCTAGAAACTAAAAAGTTGCACAAAACACATCAAAATACATTACAAAGTACACTTGCACTCATAACACAATCTAATGTTAACTAATTAACATTAGTTAAATATTATTAACCCCTAATCTACCATCCCTAACATCGACGCCAACTACCTACATTTATTAACCCCTAATCTGCTGCCCCCAATGTCACCACCACTATACTAAAGTTATTAACCCCTAAATCTAAGTCTAACCCTAACCCTAACCCCCCCTAACTTAAATATAAATATAATTAAAAGAAATCTAAATAAAAATTACTATCACTGAGCTCGCATTCTATTGGCTGTTCCAATCAGCCAATAGAATGCCAACTCAATCCTATTGGCTGATTGGATCAGCCAATAGGATTGAACTTCAATCCTATTGGCTGATTGCATCAGCCAATATGATTTTTTCTACCTTAATTCCGATTGGCTGATAGAATTCTATCAGCCAATCGGAATTGAAGGGACGCCATCTTGGATGACGTCATTTAAAGGAACCTTCATTCAGTGTTAGCCATCGGATGAAGAGGATGCTCCGCGTTGGATGTCTTGAAGATGGACCCGCTCCACACCGGATGGATGGAGATAGAAGATGCCATCTGGATGAAGACTTCTGCCCGTCTAGATGACCACTTCGCCCGGCTTGGATGAGGACTTCGGCCCGGTTGGATGAAGACTTTTCCCAGTAAGGTGATCTTCAAGGGGTTATTGTTAGGTTTTTTAAGGGGGTATTGGGTGGGTTTTAGAGTAGGGTTGGTTGTGTGGGTGGTGGGTTTTAATGTTGGGGGGGATTTGTAATTTTTTTTAAAGGTAAAAGAGCTGATTACTTTGGGACAATGCCCCGCAAAAGGCCCTTTTAAGGGCTATTTGTAATTTAGTGTATGGTAGGGCTTTTTTTTATTTTGGGGGGGCTTTTTTATTTTGTTAGGGGGATTAGATTATGTGTAATTAGTTTAAAAATCTTGTAATTTGTTTATTATTTTCTGTTATTTTGTGTTTTTTTGTACTAGACTAGATAATTTAATTGTATTTAATTGTATTTAATTTAGGGAAATGATTTAATTATAGTGTAGTGTTAGGTGTTAGTGTAACTTAGGTTAGGTTTTATTTTACAGGTCAATTTGTCTTTATTTTAGATAGGTAGTTTATTAAATAGTTAATAACTATTTAGTAACTATTCTACCTAGTTAAAATAAATACAAACTAGCCTGTAAAATAAAAATAAAACCTAAGATAGCTACAATGTAACTATTAGTTATATTGTAGCTAGCTTAGGGTTTATTTTATAGGTAAGTATTTAGTTTTAAATAGGAATAATATAGTTAATAATATGAATTTTATTTAGATTTATTTAAATTATATTTAAGTTAGGGGGGTTAGGGTTATACTAGGTTTAGGGGTTAATAAATTTAGAATAGTGGTGGCAACGTTGGGGGCGGCAGATTAGGGGTTAATAAATATAATTTAGGTGTCAGCGATGTTGGGGGCAGCAGATTAGGGGTTAATAGTTATAATGTAGGTGTCGGCAATGTTGGGGGCGGCAGATTAGGGGTTAATAAGTGTAAGATTAGGGGTGTTTAGACTTGGGGTTCATTTTAGGGTTTTAGGTGTAGACATAAATTTTATTTCCCCATAGTAATCAATGGGGCTGCGTTAGGAGCTAAACGCTGCTTTTTTGCAGTTTTTAGACTTTTTTTCAGCTGGCTCTCCCCATTGACTCCTATGGGGAAATTGTGCATGAGCACGCACAACCAGCTCAACGCTAACGTAAGCAGCGCTGGTATTGGAGTGAAATGTGAGGTCATTCAATTAGTTATATTGTAGCTATCTTAGGCCTAGATTTGGAGTTTGGCGTTAGCCGTGAAAACCAGCGTTAGAGGCTCCTAACGCTGGTTTTAGGCTAACTCCGGTATTTGGAGTCACTCAAAATAGGGTCTAACGCTCACTTTTCAGCCGCGACTTTTCCATACCGCAGATCCCCTTACGTCAATTGCGTATCCTATCTTTTCAATGGGATCTTTCTAACTCCGGTATTTAGAGTCGTGTTTGAAGTGAGCATTAGACATCTAACGACAAAACTCCAGCCGCAGGAAAAAAGTCAGTAGTTAAGAGCTTTCTGGGCTAACGCCGGTTCATAAAGCTCTTAAGTACTGTACTCTAAAGTACACTAACACCCATAAACTACCTATGTACCCCTAAACCGAGGCCCCCCCACATCGCCGCCACTCGATTAAATTTTTTTAACCCCAAATCTGCCGACCGCCACCTACGTTATACTTATGTACCCCTAATCTGCTGCCCCTAACACCGCCGACCCCTGTATTATATTTATTAACCCCTAATCTGCCCCCCACAACGTCGCCGCCAGCTACCTACAATAATTAACCCCTAATCTGCCGACCGCAAAGCGCCGCCACCTACATTATAGCTATGTACCCCTAATCTGCTGCCCCTAACACCGCCGACCCCTATATTATATTTATTAACCCCTAATCTGCCCCCCACAACGTCGCCTCCACCTGCCTACACTTATTAACCCCTAATCTGCCGAGCGGACCGCACCGCTACTATTATAAAGTTATTAACCCCTAATCCGCCTCACTAACCCTATAATAAATAGTATTAACCCCTAATCTGCCCTCCCTAACATCGCCAACACCTAACTTCAATTATTAACCCCTAATCTGCCGACCGGAGCTCACCGCTATTCTAATAAATGTATTAACCCCTAAAGCTAAGTCTAACCCTAACACTAACACCCCCCTAAGTTAAATATAATTTTAATCTAACGAAATTAATTAACTCTTATTAAATAAATTATTCCTATTTAAAGCTAAATACTTACCTGTAAAATAAACCCTAATATAGCTACAATATAACGAATAATTACATTGTAGCTATTTTAGGATTAATATTTATTTTACAGGCAACTTTGTAATTATTTTAACCAGGTACAATAGCTATTTAATAGTTAAGAACTATTTAATAGCTAAAATAGTTAAAATAATTACAAATTTACCTGTAAAATAAATCCTAACCTAAGTTACAATTAAACCTAACACTACACTATCAATAAATTAATTAAATAAAATACCTACAATTATCTACAATTAAACCTAACACTACACTATCAATAAATAAATTAAATACAATACCTACAAATAACTACAATGAAATAAACTATCTAAAGTACAAAAAATAAAAAAGAACTAAGTTACAAAAAATAAAAAAATATTTACAAACATAAGAAAAATATTACAACAATTTTAAACTAATTACACCTACTCTAAGCCCCCTAATAAAATAACAAAGACCCCCAAAATAACAAAATGCCCTACCCTATTCTAAATTAAAAAAGTTCAAAGCTCTTTTACCTTACCAGCCCTGAACAGGGCCCTTTGCGGGGCATGCCCCAAGAAATTCAGCTCTTTTGCCTGTAAAAATAAAACATACAATACCCCCCCCAACATTACAACCCACCACCCACATACCCCTAATCTAACCCAAACCCCCCTTAAATAAACCTAACACTAAGCCCCTGAAGATCTTCCTACCTTGTCTTCACCCTACCAGGTTCACCGATCCGTCCTGAAGAGCTCCTCCGATGTCCTGATCCAAGCCCAAGCGGGGGGCTGAAGAGGTCCATGATCCGGCTGAAGTCTTCGTCCAAGCGGGAGCTGAAGAGGTCCATGATCCGGATGAAGTCTTCATCCAAGCGGGAGCTGAAGAGGTCCATGATCCGGATGAAGTCTTCTATCAACGGCATCTTCAATCTTCTTTCTTCCGGATCCATCTTGCAGACCTCCGACGTGGAAAATCCTCTTCTCCCGACGCCTACTAGCCGAATGACGGTTCCTTTAAGGGACGTCATCCAAGATGGCGTCCCTCGAATTCCGATTGGCTGATAGGATTCTATCAGCCAATCGGAATTAAGGTAGGAATATTCTGATTGGCTGATGGAATCAGCCAATCAGAATCAAGATCAATCCGATTGGCTGATCCAATCAGCCAATCAGATTGATCTCGCATTCTATTGGCTGATCAGAACAGCCAATAGAATGCAAGCTCAATCTGATTGGCTGATCGAATCAGCCAATCGGATTGAACTTGATTCTGATTGGTTGATTCCATCAGCCAATCAGAATATTACTACCTTAATTCTGATTGGCTGATAGAATCCTATCAGCCAATCGGAATTCGAGGGACGCCATCTTGGATGACGTCCCTTAAAGGAACCGTCATTCAGCTAGTAGGCGTCGGGAGAAGAGGATGTTCCACGTCGGAGGTCTGCAAGATGGATCCAGAAGAAAGAAGATTGAAGATGCCGTTGATAGAAGACTTCATCCGGATCATGGACCTCTTCAGCTCCCGCTTGGATGAAGACTTCATCCGGATCATGGACCTCTTCAGCTCCCGCTTGGATGAAGACTTCAGCCGGATCATGGACCTCTTCAGCCCCCCGCTTGGGCTTGGATCAGGACATCGGAGGAGCTCTTCAGGACGGATCGGTAAACCTGGTAGGGTGAAGACAAGGTAGGAAGATCTTCAGGGGCTTAGTGTTAGGTTTATTTAAGGGGGGTTTGGGTTAGATTAGGGGTATGTGGGTGGTGGGTTGTAATGTTGGGGGGGGGGTATTGTATGTTTTTTTTTACAGGCAAAAGAGCTGAATTTCTTGGGGCATGCCCCGCAAAGGAAGGTAAAAGAGCTTTGAAATGTAGTAATTTAGAATAGGGTTGGGCATTTTGTTATTTTGGGGGTCTTTGTTATTTTATTAGGGGGCTTAGAGTAGGTGTAATTAGTTTAAAATTGTTGTAATATTTTTCTTATGTTTGTAAATATTTTTTTATTTTTTGTAACTTAGTTCTTTTTTATTTTTTGTACTTTAGTTAGTTTATTTCATTGTAGTTATTTGTAGGAATTGTATTTAATTTATTTATTGATAGTGTAGTGTTAGGTTTAATTGTAGGTAATTGTAGGTATTTTATGTAATTAATTTAATGATAGTATAGTGTTAGGTTTAATTGTAACTTAGGTTAGGATTTATTTTACAGGTAATTTTGTTATTATTTTAACTAGGTAACTATTTAATAGCTATTGTACCTGGTTAAAATAATTACAAAGTTGCCTGTAAAATAAATATTAATCCTAAAATAGCTACAATGTAATTATAATTTATATTGTAGCTATATTAGGATTTATTTTACAGGTAAGTATTTAGCTTTAAATAGGAATAATTTATTTAATAAGAGTTAATTAATTTCGTTAGATTAAAATTATATTTAATTTAGAGGGGTGTTAGTGTTAGACTTAGCTTTAGAGGTTAATACATTTATTATAGTAGCGGTGAGCTCCGGTCGGCAGATTAGGGGTTAATGTTTGAAGTTAGGTGTCGGCGATGTTAGGGAGGGCAGATTAGGGGTTAATACTATTTATTATAGGGTTAGTGATGCGGATTAGGGGTTAATAACTTTATTATAGTAGCGCTCAGGTCCGCTCGGCAGATTAGGGGTTAATAAGTGTAGGCAGGTGGAGGCGACGTTGAGGGGGGCAGATTAGGGGTTAATAAATATAATATAGGGGTCGGCGGTGTTAGGGGCAGCAGATTAGGGGTACATAAGGATAATGTAAGTAGCTACAGTTTACGGAGCGGCAGATTAGGGGTTAAAAATAATATGCAGGGGTCAGCGATAGCGGGGGCGGCAGATTAGGGGTTAATAAGTGTAAGGCTAGGGGTGTTTAGACTCGGGGTACATGTTAGGGTGTTAGGTGCAGAGGTAGGAAGTGTTTCCCCATAGCAAACAATGGGGCTGCGTTAGGAGCTGAACGCGGCTTTTTTGCAGGTGTTTTTTTTCAGCTCAAACAGCCCCATTGTTTCCTATAGGGGAATCGTGCACGAGCACGTTTTTGAGGCTGGCCGCTTGCGTAAGCAACTCTGGCATCGAGAGTTGAAGCTGCGTTAAAAATGCTCTACGCTCCTTTTTTGGAGCCTAACGCAGCCTTTTTGTGGACTCTCAATACCAGAGTTATTTTTATGGTGCGGCCAGAAAAAAGCCGGCGTTAGCTACGCGGGTCGTTACCGACAAAACTCCAAATCTAGCCGTTAGAGTTTATTTTATAGGTAAGTACTTAGTTTTAAATAGGAATTATTTAGTTAATGATAGTAATATTTATTTAGATATATTTAAAATATATTTAAGTTAGGGGGTGTTAGGGTTAGGGTTAGACTTAGGTTTAGGGGTTAATAAATTTAATATAGTGTCGGCGATGTTGGGGGCGGCAGATTAGGGGTTAATAAATGTAGGTAGGTGGCGACGGTGTAGGGGGTGGCAGATTAGGGGTTAATAAGTATAATGTAGGTGGTGGTGGGCTCCGGAAGCGACGGTTTAGGGGTTAAACACTTTATTAGAGTTGCGGCGGGGTCCAGGAGCGGTGGTTTAAGGGTTAAACAATTTATTTAGTTGCGGTGGGCTCCGGGGGATGGGCGGTATAGGGGATAAACAGTATAGTATAGTGTGGGTGTTTAGTGACAGGGTACCAAGAAAGCTGAAAAAAAGCCGAAGAGCAGCGAGATCGATGACTGTTAGCTAACAACAGTCCGCTGCTTATCGCACCATACTTGGTGCGTGGCATTTTGACAGCTTTTTTGGTAACTTTGGAGAACGTATTCAGGTACGCGGCTGCGATGTTAGGCGATCTTAGGCGAGTGTATTGGTGCCGTCAAATGGAAGAAAGTCGACGCTTTGATAAATAGATGCCTAAACCTAACCCTCACCCTAACGTAACCCTAACTGTAACCCTAAACCTAACACCCCCTAACTTTAACATAATTAAAATAGAGCTAAATGAACTTACAATTATTAACTAAATATTACCTATTTAAAACTAAATACTTACCTGTGAAATAAAACCTAAGCTAGCTCCAATATAACTTAGTTATATTGTAGCTAGCTTAGGTTTTATTTTTATTTCACAGGTAAGTTTGTATTTATTTTAACTAAGTAGACTAGTTAGTAAATAGTTATTAACTAGTTACTGACTACCTAGCTAAAATAAATACAAACTTACCTGTCAAATAAAATCCAAGCTGCCTTACACTAACATAAAAACCTACCATTACAAGTTTTGTGTAGACTGTCCCTTTAATGCAACTTTTTTTCTTCCCCTGCTCTTTACTTTAGCTCCGAAGTTGCTTAAACCTGACGCACATTAATTTCGATTACAATTGAGGAAATGCGTTTTTCTTTCATCTCGTAATACACGTGCTATTTCCGTTGCATGTAAAAAGTTAAAACAAAAAACCATATCGCTTACACGCAACAGTTAGTGTGAAACTCGTTAACTAGCCCCTTATCTGTGTTTTTCTACCTATACATTGAAGTGGTGGACATAGAGTGTTAAAATAAAGAGAAATGTCTGAACTTTTCCCTTAGTGCAATTGATTGCCCAACAATTATAATAATTGGACACAAAAAATTCTAAGCAAAGAATTAATAGCTAGTTTCCAAAATAAACACATTTATATGAATACATATATATATATTTCTGTCCTAAGACATGGAGAGTCCACAACGTCATTCCAATTACTAGTGGGATATTCAACTCCTGGCCACAGGTGGAGGCAAAAAGCACCCAGCATAGCTGTTAAGTGTAACTTCCCTTACCCATAATCCCCAGTCATTCTCTTTGCCTCTGTCAATGGATGTTGTGCGGAGTTGGTGTCTGAAGATTTTAATCCTTTTATGGGTACAAGGATTGGGGTCTAGCTCTGTCCATGTCAATCTCTTGAGTAAGAGTAGTGGTGGCTTTTAGCAGTTAAAAGGCAGCGAGGAAGTCTTTGCTTTACTTTTAACAAGTTCCTACCCCTTTGTTGAAAGCCAGAGTTGGTTACTTTGTTCTTTCTTTTCCTACAGGTTCATGACAGGGAGTGAAGCTCCTGCCACACCTAAGTATTAGCATTTATCATGCAGTTGGATCTAAGGTAAGTGCCTTTGCTTTCTAGGTACAGAAGGAAAGCAGCACTTAAGAGGTTAATCCTCTTTTTCAGATCCTTTTTCTGGGACATAATATCCTTATCTTTTAAAGGTTTCTGATTGGGACAATATGTATGGCACACAGTATGGCACATGTCTTTATTATTTCTAATAATATTTCTAAAGCACTTGTATTTGAGAATCATATGGGCTATTAGGGGCTTATTTGCTTATGTGTTTAAAACGGTAGAGCCGTTTTATTAAACTGACTATCTCTTCAGGCCTTTTTTACACTGGTAAAAATTTTGCGCAGTTTATTTGGTCCCACTCACGTAACGCCCGCACTTCCGGTTTAGCGGGTGGTGCCATTGAGACAACAGTAAGTTTTTGCTACGGAGGGATCTCCAGAGACTTCACGTATTTGCTTTATTCACATCATCTACGTTTAAGAGGAGAGGATCTCTTCAAGGAGTCCATTTTTTCCTCTTACTAGTGGGGTATCTCTTTTGGCGGTAGGAGCCTCAGGCAATCTGAGGTTTTTTTAAGGAGTCCTTCTGCATTAATTATTATTATTAAAATTTGAATTTCTTCAGCATTGGTGCGTCCGGTCCACGGCGTCATCCTTACTTGTGGGAATATCTCTTCCCCAACAGGAAATGGCAAAGAGTCCCAGCAAAGCTGGCCATATAGTCCCTCCTAGGCTCCGCCCACCCCAGTCATTCTCTTTGCCATTGCACAGGCAACATCTCCACGGAGATGGTTAAGAGTATGTGGTGTTTAGTTGTAGTTTTTTATTCTACTATCAAGAGTTTGTTATTTTAAAATAGTGCTGGTATGTACTATTTACTCTGAAACAGAAAAGGATGAAGATTTCTGTTTGTGAGAGGAAGATGATTTTAGCAGACAGTAACTAAAATCGATTGCTGTTTCCACATAGGACTGTTGAGATGAAGTAACTTCAGTTGGGGGAAACAGTTAGCAGACTTTTCTGCTTAAGGTATGACTAGCCATATTTCTAACAAGACTGTGTAATGCTGGAAGGCTGTCATTTCCCCTCATGGGGACCAGTAAGCCATTTTTCTTATTTTCAAACAGAATAACAGGCTTAATATGGGCTATAAAACTGGTAGACACTTTTATGGGCTAAATCGATTGCTTTATTTGGACATTTTATTCATGTTTATGCTGATAATTCACACTTATAAACTTGGGGAACGTTTTTTAACGGCAGGCACTGTGTTAGACACCTTTTCCAGTCAGGGAGGGCCTTCCCAGTTGTAGGCTGAGCCTCATTTTCGCGCCATTACTGCGCAGTTGTTTTTGAGAGCAAGACATGCAGATGCATGTGTGAGGACCAGAAAGTTGTTGGAAAAGTGTCTGGAAGGCGTCATTTGGTATCGTATTCCCCTCTGGGCTTGGTAAAGTCACAGCAAAGGCTGTAGCTGGGACTGTATATGGGTTAAATTTGTAAACGGCTCCGGTTCCGTTATTTTAAGGGTTAAAGCTCTGAAAATTGGTATGCAATACTATTAAGGCTTTAAGACACTGTGGTGAAAATTTGGTAAATTTTGAACAATTCCTTCATACTTTTTCACATATTCAGTAATAAAGTGTGCTCTGTTTAAAATTTAAAGAGACAGTAACGGTTTTGTTTTAAAACGTTTTTTATGCTTTATTGACAAGTTTAAATCTGTTTAACATGTCTGTGCCTTCGGATAAGCTATGTTCTATATGTGTGAAAGCCAATGTGTCTCCCCACTCAAAATTGTGTGATAATTGTGCCATAGCGTCCAAACAAAGTAAGGACAGTACTGCCACAGATAATGAAATTGCCCAAGATGATTCCTCAGATGAGGGGAGTAGACATGATACTACATCATCCCCTACTGTGTCTACACCAGTTTTGCCTACGCAGGAGGCCCCTAGTACATCTAGCGCGCCAATGCTTATTACCATGCAACAATTGACGGCTGTAATGGATAACTCCATAGCAAATATTTTATCCAAAATGCCTGCATATCAGAGAAAGCGCGATTGCTCTGTTTTAAACACTGAAGAGCAGGAGGGCGCTGATGATAATTGTTCTGTCATACCCTCACACCAATCTGAAGTGGCCATGAGGGAGGTTCTGTCAGATGGGGAAATTTCAGATTCAGGAAAAATTTCTCAACAAGCTGAACCTGATGTTGTGACATTTAAATTTAAATTAGAACATCTCCGCGCACTGCTTAAGGAGGTGTTATCTACTCTGGATGATTGTGACAACTTGGTCATCCCAGAGAAATTATGCAAGATGGACAAGTTTCTAGAGGTTCCGGTGCACCCCGACACTTTTCCTATACCCAAGCGGGTGGCGGACATAGTGAATAAGGAGTGGGAGAAGCTCGGCATACCTTTTGTTCCCCCACCTATATTTAAGAAATTATTTCCTATGGTCGACCCCAGAAAGGACTTATGGCAGACAGTCCCTAAGGTTGAGGGGGCAGTTTCTACTCTAAAAAAGCGCACTACTATCCCTATTGAGGATAGTTGTGCTTTCAAAGATCCTATGGATAAAAAATTGGAAGGTTTGCTTAAGAAGATTTTTGTACAGCAGGGTTACCTTCTACAACCCATTTCGTGCATTGTTCCTGTCACTACAGCAGCGTGGTTCTGGTTCGAGGAACTAGAAAAGTCGCTCAGTAGAGAGACTCCGTATGAGGAGGTTATGGACAGAGTTCACGCACTTAAGTTGGCTAACTCTTTTATTTTAGATGCCGCTTTGCAATTAGCTAGATTAGCGGCGAAAAATTCAGGGTTTGCAATTGTGGCACGCAGAGCACTTTGGCTAAAGTCTTGGTCAGCGGATGTATCATCCAAGACAAAATTGCTTAACATCCCTTTCAAAGGTAAAACTCTATTTGGGCCAGAATTGAAAGAGATTATCTCAGACATTACTGGGGGAAAGGGCCACGCCCTTCCACAAGATAGGCCTTTCAAGGCCAAGAATAAGTCTAATTTTCATTCCTTTCGCAATTTCAGGAAAAGACCGACCTCTAATTCCGCATCCTCTAAGCAAGAGGGTAATGCCTCACAGCCCAAACCAGCCTGGAAACCTATGCAAGGCTGGAACAAGGGTAAGCAGGCCAAGAAGCCTGCTGCTGCTAACAAAACAGCATGAAGGAGTAGCCCCCGATCCGGGACCGGATCTAGTAGGGGGCAGACTCTCTCTCTTTGCTCAGGCTTGGGCAAGAGATGTTCAGGATCCCTAGGCACTAGAAATAGTTTCTCAGGGTTATCTTCTGGAATTCAAGGAACTACCCCCAAGGGGAAGGTTCCACATGTCTCACTTATCCTTAAACCAAATAAAGAGACAGGCGTTCTTACATTGTGTAGAAGACCTGTTAAAGATGGGAGTGATACACCCTGTTCCAATGACGGAACAAGGAATGGGATTTTACTCAAATCTGTTCATAGTTCCCAAAAAAGAGGGAACCTTCAGACCAATTCTGGATTTAAAGATCCTAAACAAATTTCTCAGGGTACCATCGTTCAAAATGGAAACCATTCGAACGATTCTACCCACTATCCAGGAAGGTCAATTTATGACTACCGTGGATCTAAAGGATGCGTACCTACATATTCCTATCCACAAAGAACATCATCAGTTCCTAAGGTTCGCCTTTCTGGACAAACATTACCAGTTTGTGGCCCTCCCATTCGGGTTAGCCACTGCTCCAAGGATTTTCACAAAGGTACTTGGGTCCCTTCTAGCGGTTCTAAGACCAAGGGGCATTGCAGTAGTACCGTACTTGGACGACATTCTAATACAAGCGTCGTCCCTTTCAAAAGCAAAGGCTCATACAGACATCGTTCTGGCCTTTCTCAGATCTCACGGATGGAAGGTGAACATAGAAAAGAGTTCTCTGTCTCCGTCAACAAGAGTTCCCTTCTTGGGAACAATAATAGATTCCTTAGAAATGAGGATTTTTCTGACAGATGTCAGAAAGTCAAAACTTCTAAGCGCTTGTCAAGTTCTTCACTCTGTTCCACGTCCTTCCATAGCTCGGTGCATGGAAGTGGTAGGGTTGATGGTTGCAGCAATGGACATAGTTCCTTTTGCACGAATTCATCTAAGACCATTACAACTGTGCATGCTCAAATTGTGGAATGGGGACTATACAGACCTGTCTCCAGTGATTCAAGTAGATCAGAAGGCCAGAGAGTCACTCCGTTGGTGGCTGACCCTGGACCATCTATCCCAGGGAATGAGCTTCCACAGACCAGAGTGGGTCATTGTCACGACCTACGCCAGTCTAGTGGGCTGGGGCGCGGTCTGGGAATCCCTGAAAGCTCAGGGACTATGGCTCGTGAAGAGTCTCTTCTCCCGATAAACATTCTGGAACTAAGAGAGATATTCAATGCTATCAGGGCTTGGCCTCAGCTTGCAAAGGCCAGATTCATAAGATTCCAATCAGACAACATAACGACTGTTGCGTATATCAATCATCAGGGGGGAACAAGGAGTTCCCTAGCGATGAAAGAAGTGACCAAAATAATACAATGGGCGGAGGATCACTCCTGCCATCTATCTGCGATCCACATCCCAGGTGTGGAAAACTGGGAAGCGGATTATCTGAGTCGTCAGACTTTCCATCCGGGGGAGTGGGAACTCCACCCGGAGATCTTTGCCCAGTTGACTCAATTATGGGGCATTCCAGACATGGATCTGATGGTGTCTCGTCAGAACTTCAAGGTTCCTTGTTACGGGTCCAGATCCAGGGATCCCAAGGCGACTCTAGTGGATGCACTAGTAGCACCTTGGACTTCCAACCTAGCTTATGTGTTCCCACCGTTTCCTCTCATTCCCAGGCTGGTAGCCAGGATCAAACAGGAGAGGGCCTCGGTGATCTTGATAGCTCCTGCGTGGCCACGCAGGACTTGGTATGCAGACCTGGTGAATATGTCATCGGTTCCACCATGGAAGCTACCTTTGAGACAGGACCTTCTTGTTCAGGGTCCATTTGAACATCCAAATCTGGTCTCCTTCCAGCTGACGGCTTGGAGATTGAACGCTTGATTCTATCAAAGCATGGGTTTTCAGATTCTGTGATAGATACTCTGGTTCAGGCCAGAAAACCGGTAACTAGAAAGATTTACCATAAAATATGGAAAAGATATATCTGTTGGTGTGAATCCAAGGGATTCCCATGGAATAAGATAAAAATTCCTAAGATTCTTTCCTTTCTGCAGGAAGGTTTGGATAAAGGATTATCTGTGAGTTCTCCAAAGGGACAGATTTCTGCTTTATCTGTCTTACTACACAAACGACTGGCAGCTGTGCCAGATGTTCAAGCATTTGTTCAGGCTCTGGTCAGGATCAAGCCTGTTTACAGACCTTTGACTCCTCCCTGGAGTCTAAATCTAGTTCTTTCAGTTCTTCAAGGGGTTCCGTTTGAACCTCTACATTCCATAAATATTAAGTTATTATCTTGGAAAGTTTTGTTTTTGGTTTCTATTTCTTCTGCTAGAAGAGTTTCAGAGTTATCTGCTCTGCAGTGTACTCCGCCCTATCTGGTGTTCCATTCAGATAAGGTTGTTTTGCGTACTAAGCCTGGTTTTCTTCCAAAAGTTGTTTCCAACAAGAATATTAACCAGGAGATAGTTGTACCTTCTTTGTGTCCGAAACCAGTTTCAAAGAAGGAACGTTTGCTACACAACTTAGATGTAGTCCGTGCTCTAAAGTTCTACTTAGAAGCTACAAAAGATTTCAGACAAACATCTTCTCTGTTTGTCGTTTATTCTGGTAAAAGGAGAGGTCAAAAAGCGACTTCTACCTCTCTTTCCTTTTGGCTTAAAAGCATCATCCGATTGGCTTACGAGACTGCCGGACGGCAGCCTCCTGACAGAATCACAGCTCACTCCACTAGGGCTGTGGCTTCCACAGGGGCCTTCAAGAACGAGGCTTCTGTTGATCAGATATGTAAGGCAGCGACTTGGTCTTCTCTGCACACTTTTGCCAAATTCTACAAATTTGATACTTTTGCTTCTTCGGAGGCTATTTTTGGGAGAAAGGTTTTGCAAGCTGTGGTGCCTTCCGTTTAGGTAACCTGATTTGCTCCCTCCCTTCATCCGTGTCCTAAAGCTTTGGTATTGGTTCCCACAAGTAAGGATGACGCCGTGGACCGGACACACCAATGTTGGAGAAAACAGAATTTATGCTTACCTGATAAATTACTTTCTCCAACGGTGTGTCCGGGCCACGGCCCGCCCTGTTTTTTTAATCAGGTCTGATGAATTATTTTCTCTAACTACAGTCACCACGGTACCATATGGTTTCTCCTATAATTTTCCTCCTGTCCGTCGGTCGAATGACTGGGGTGGGAGGAGCCTAGGAGGGACTATATGGCCAGCTTTGCTGGGACTCTTTGCCATTAACTGTTGGGGAAGAGATATTCCCACAAGTAAGGATGACGCCGTGGATCGGACACACCGTTGGAGAAAGTAATTTATCAGGTAAGCATAAATTCTGTTTTTATTTTTCATTGATAATTATTTTTGAAATTTAAATTGCTTCACTTTTTTTTCATTTAATTTTCTTAATGTTGTCATTACTTGTGGGACCTGTTACATTACAGCCATGGACTCAGAACAGGATCAGTGCATCTCTATCGATAAATGTTGTTCTTCCTCTGCAATTTTGCTCCTCTTGTTTAACTAAGACTTTTATATTTAAGGACAAATTACTCCCTTCTGAGCCTACTGTCTTTTAGGATAATGCAGTGCGTGACATGCCTCAGCTTTCTCCTCAAATGTCCCAAGCCTTAATTGTTTCTCATAATGTGCCTTCTGTGTCCTCTCATCCACCTAGGGGTGTTTATTTACCTAGGGATTTTGACGCTCAGATTTCTTCTGCAGTAACAGCGGCTTTGTTAACTTTCCTTTCCTGGGGTAAGCATAAGAGAAAATCTAAACATCTGCCTGATAGTAAGGCTTCTGACCCTAGGTCTGAATTAGACATTTTTTATCAGATGTCTGATGAGGAGAATACTTCAGTAGCTTCTGAAGGTGAGATCTCAGACTCTGACACTTTAGCGGAAAAATCTTCAAAAACTGAAGAGGTTAATTTTAGACTTAAGCTTGAACACCTCTGGTTACTACTGAAAGAGGTTCTAGCTACTTTAGACAACTCGAAACCTTTGGTTGCTGTCAACCCAACGCAGTCTTCTAAATTGGATAGAGTCTATAATTCCCCATCTTCTGAGGAGGTTTTTCCTGTCCCTAGGAAGATGTCTGAAATTATTGCTCAGGAATGGGATAAGCCAGGGGTCCCCTTTTCCCCTTCCCCTGTTTTTAAGAAGATGTTTCCTGATGCTGACTCTATTCGTTACTCTTGGCACACTATTCCTAAAGTAGAAGGAGGTATTTCTACTCTTGCCTAGAGAACTACCATTACTCTGGCCAGCAGGAGGAAGCAAAGAGCACCACAGTTAAAATGCTAAGTATCACTTCCTTACCCACAACCCCTAGTCATTCTCTTTGCCTTCAGTGCATGGAGGAGGTGAAGTTTAGGTGTTTGAAGAAAAATTTTGATTTAATTTACAAGCAAGTTTTGCGGTATAGCCGTATTCCACATCATCCACGTCATTCCTTGCAGTCGGGTAGTGGGGGCTTTAAAGCAATTAGGAACTTGTAAAAAGGTTCTTACTGCATTTTCCTAACAATTGCTGCCCTAGTTTAGAAAGCCAGAGTTGGCTACTCTGTTCTTTATTCTTCAAAAGTCTCTGTGAAGAACTGTGTCTTCTCATACCTTGTAACTGTCTACATGCCAGAAAGCGGAGCAGGTAAGTGCTTTTTCTTCCAGTTGGGGAGACCATGCACTTAACAAATTAAAAGACACTGCTTTTTTATTGGGACATAGATAATCCTGTTGTATGGGTTACACTGGTGTATGAAGCAGGCACTGTAGCATGTGTGAAACTAACATTTAAACTCTTTTAAAAAGAAAGGGTAAAATGTTTTTATTAGGCTATATTTTCTGACACATATTTACTTGATAAAACTATTCAAGTTTAAACTGAAAGTAAGGCTGAGTTTTCTATTTCAGCAGCTAATTCATTTCCCCTTTGCTTTATAATAAAACAATGCAACATTTTAAATTGTCCGGTTTGAAAAACCAGTTACTTCTGGTACTCAGTGTACCAGGAAGCTATTTTTAGTGCTTCTCTGTGTCACAGCAGTAATTTGAGCTCAGCAGTTGTGGTCATATGACCGGCTTTACTTCAAAACGTTTCTGAGGAAAAAGTTGTTTTTCTCCATTTCTGCGTGATAAGTTCTTAACCCCTTAACGACACGAGTCATACAGGGTACGTCGCACACAACCTGGTCTTTAAAGACCAGCGACGTACCTTGTATGACCTAAGTGTTTAAAGCGGCTGGAAGCGATCATGATCGCTTCCAGCCGCTTTCAAGGTATTGCCGTGATGCCTCGATATTGAGGCATCATGGCAATACCTTTTCTAGCACACCATCGGCCAGCGATGGTGCAGATCGTTGGTGGGTGGGAGCAGTTACAGGGAGGAGGGTGGGTGGCCCATCGCTGGGAATCTTGGTCCCGGAATTAGTCCCGGTGCGTGCGGGCGCGTGCACGGGGGCGGGGCTGCGTGCTCGCGCATGTGCGCGCCCCCCGATCTTAACATAGCATGCCACATAAACGGTCCGGTTGTGGTGGGAGCGGGAGGTGATCCGTGGTGGGAGTGGGTGATGGGGGCTACATTTTTATTTATAAAAAGGATCTGGGAGAGGGGGGTGGGGGGTATTGAGGGGGGGCCAGCTACACTACAGAAAAAAAAATATTAAAAAAAGTGCACTAAAGTTTGAAAAGTGGGTACTGGCAGACAGCTGCCAGTACCCAAAATGGCACCAAATAGTGAGAGGGGGGAGATTAGAGAGCTGTGCGGGGGGGCTCAGGGAGGTTGGGTGCTATGGGGGGCTCCTACACAGCAGCATATGTAAATATGCTGGGAAAAATTAAAAAAATTAAAAGAGAGCTTTTATTTTAGTACTGGCAGACTTTCTGCCAGTACTTAAGATGGCGGGGACAATTTTGGGGTGAGGGAGGGAAGAGAACTGTTTGGGAGGGATCAGGGGGTGGGATGTGTCAGGTGGGAGGCTGATCTCTACACTAAAGCTAAAATTAACCCTTCAAGCTCCCTACAAGCTACCTAATTAACCCCTTCACTGCTAGACAAAATACACGTGTGATGCGCAGCGGCATTTTGCCGCCTTGTAATTACCAAAAAGAAACTCCAAAGCCATATATGTCTGCTATTTCTGAACAAAGGGGATCCCAGAGAAGCATTTACAACCATGTGTGCCATAATTGCACAAGCTGTTAGTAAATAATTTCAGTGAGAGACCTAAAATTGTGAAAAATGTTACGATTTTTTTAATTTGATGGCATTTGGCGGTGAAATGGTAACATGAAATATACCAAGATGGGCCTTGATCAATACTTGAGGTTGTCTACTATACTACACTAAAGCTAAAATTAACCCTAGAAGTTCCCTACATGCTCCTTAATTAACCCCTTCACTGCTGGGCATAATACACGTGTAATGCGCAGTGGTATTTAGCGGCCTTCTAATTACCAAAAAGCAACGCCAAAGCCATATATGTCTGTTATTTCTCAACAAGGGGATCCCAGAGAAGCATTTACAACCATATATGCCATAATTGCACAAGTTGTTTGTAAATAATTTCAGTGACCAACCTAAAGTTTGTGAAAAAATTTGTGAAAAAGTGAACAATTTTTTTTATTTGATCGCATTTGGCAGTGAAATGGTGGCTTGAAATATACCAAAATGGGCCTAGATCAATACTTTGGGATGTCTTCTAAAAAAATATATATACACGTCAAGGGATATTCAAGAATTCCTGAAAGATATCAGTGTTCCAATATAACTAGCGCTAATTTTGAAAAAAAGTGGTTTGGAAATAGCCAAGTGCTACTTGTACTTATTGCCCTATAACTTGCAAAAAAAGCAAAGATCATGTAAACATTGGGTATTTCTAAACTCAGGACAAAATTTAGAAACTATTTACCATGGGTGTTTTTTGGTGGTTGTAGATGTGTAACAGATTTTGGGGGCCAAAGTTAGAAAAAGTGTGTTTTTTTCCATTTTTTCCTCATATTTTATAAAAAAATTTTATAGTAAATTATAAGATATGATGAAAATAATGGTATCTTTAGAAAGTCCATTTAATGGCGAGAAAAACGGTATATAATATGTGTGGTTACAATAAATGAGTAAGAAGAAAATTACAGCTAAACACAAACACCACAGAAATGAAAAAATAGCCCTGGTCCTTAAGGGAAAGAAATTGAAAAATGGCCTTGGTCCTTAAGGGGTTAATTGGTAGCGGTAAGGCACCTCAGTAATTGAGGTGTGGGGTTGCCTGAGGGGTATTTTAAAAGTTTATTTGATGTTTATTAAATGTTTTTTCTTAACTTTTCTCACATAATTTTAGCTGGGGATCGATTCTAATTTGGGATTAAATTTAAAGTGTATTTGTTCCATAGCTTATTTTAATTAAATATTATATTTGAAACTTATCTGTACATGTTTATTTACTGTTTTACAACATGTCTGATATGGAGCAAGAGCCTGCTCTCAAGAACTCATGTTTATTATGTTTAGATGCACAAATTGCAACTCCTATGCAATTTTGTTCTTCATGTGTCAAGAAAACCTTGCCAAATAAAGGTAACATTTTTGAGCCTAATGTCTGTCAGGATGATGCTGTTAAAATAATACCTCAGCTTTCTCCTGCTATGTCCCATACCTCAATGGTGTAACATGCAGTGCCCTGTGGTTCCTCTATAACTCCTAGTGGATTTTATTTAAAAGCAGAAATTGCTGCCCAGTTATCTTCAGCGGTATCTGCGGCATTAGCTGCTATTCCCAGATTACAGGGAAAACACAAGACGAAATCTGGAAATTCAGAAAGTAAGGTGCCTGTCCTCAGTTCTGCTTCCCAAGTTGCCCTTTCTCATAAGTCTGATAAGGAAGATACATCTGGACTTTCTGAGGGTGAGATCTCAGATTCGGACGGTATAATTCCTTCTTCTGAGACTGAGGTGGTATCCTTCAGATTTAAGCTTGAACACCTTTGTGTATTGTTAAAGGAGGTTTTAGCTACTTTAGATGACTCCGACACCCCTGTCATTGTCACTCCTAAGAAATCTAGTAAACTTAATAGTTTCTTTGATGAACTTTCCACTGCAGAGGTTTTTCCTGTGCCGAACCGTTCTAGGGCGATTATCTCACAGGAATGGGGCAAACCAGGGGTGTTTTATTCCCTGTCTCCCATTTTTAAGAAAATGTTTCCTGTTGAGGACTCCATTAAAAACCCTTGGTATACTTTCCCTGAAGCTGGAGGGGCCATTTCTCTTGTAAGGTGTATCCAGTCCACGGATCATCCATTTCTTGTGGGATATTCTCCTTCCCAACAGGAAGTTGCAAGAGGACACCCACAGCAGAGCTGCTATATAGCTCCTCCCCTAACTGCCATACCCAGTCATTCTCTTGCAACTCTCAACAAAGATGGAGGTAGTAAGAGGAGAGTGGTAAAATATAGTTAGTTTTTTCTTCAATCAAAAGTTTGTTGTTTTCAAATAGTACCGGAGTTGTACTATTTTATCTCAGGCAGTATATAGAAGAAGAATCTGCCTGCGTTTTCTATGATCTTAGCAGCTTGTAACTAAGATCCACTGCTGTTCTCAGATATGTCTGAGGAGTGAGGTGACTTCAGAGGGAGAATGGCGTGCAGGTTATCCTGCTATAAGGTATGTGCAGTTTTAAGTTTTTCTAGGGACTAGAAAATGCTGCTGATACCGGATTAATGTAAGTTAAGCCTAAATACAGTGATTTAATAGCGACTTGTATCAGGCTTACTATCAGAGATACATACTCTTATAAAATGGCAATATAAAACGTTTGCTGGCATGCTTAATCGTTTTTATATATGCTTTGGTGATAAAACTTTATTGGGGCCTAGTTTTTTCCACATGGCTGGCTTGATTTTTGCCTAGAAACAGTTTCCTGAGGCTTTCCACTGTTGTAGTATGAGTGGGAGGGGCCTATTTTAGAGCTTTTTTGCGTAGTTAAAATTACAGACAGAGACATTCAGCTTCCCTCAGCAGTCCCCTGCATGCTATAGGACATCTCTGAAGGGCTCTAAAGGCTTCAAAAGTCGTTTATTTAGGAAGGTAGGGCCACAGTAGAGCTGTGGCAGTTGTTGTGACTGTTTAAAAAAATGTTTATTTCGTTTTTTTTATCCGTTTTTTGCATTAAGTGGTTAATCATCCATTTGCAAGTGGGTGCAATGCTCTGCTAACCTATTACATACACTATAAAAATTTCGTTTGATTTACTGCCTTTTTTCACTGTTTTTAAAATTTTGACAAAATTTGTTTCTCTTAAAGGCACAGTACCGTTTTTTATATAGGCTTGTTAACTTGATTTAAAGTGTTTTCCAAGCTTGCTAGTCTCATTGCTAGTCTGTATAAACATGTCTGACATAGAGGAAACTCCTTGTTCATTATGTTTAAAAGCCATGGTGGAACCCATATGAGAATGTGTACTTAATGTATTGATTTCACTTTAAACAATAAAGATCAGCTTTTGTCTTTAAAAAATTTATCACCAGAGGATTCTGACGAGGGGGAAGTTATCCCGACTTACTCTCCCCACATGTCAGACCCTTTGACTCCCGCTCAAGGGACTCATGCTCAAATGGCGCCAAGTACATCAAGGACGCCCATAGCGATTACTTTACAAGACATGGGGGCAGTCATGGATAATACACTGTCAGCGGTATTAGCCAGGCTGCCTGAATTTAGAGGAAAGCGAGATATCTCTGGTGTTAGGCGTAATACAGAGCATACAGACGCTTTAAGGTCCATGTCTGATACTGCCTCACAATATGCAGAAGCTGAGGAAGCAGAGCTTCAGTCTGTGGGTGATATCTCTGACTCAGGGAAACCTGATTCTGATATTTCTACTTTTAAATTTAAGCTTGAGAACCTCCGTGTACTGCTTAGGGAGGTTTTAGCTGCTCTGAATGACTGTGACACAATTGCAGTGCCAGAGAAATTGTGTAGACTGGATAAATACTTTGCAGTGCCGGTGTGTACTGAGGTTTTTCCAATACCTAAAAAGTTTACAGAAATTATTAATAAAGAGTGGGATAGACCCGGTGTGCCATTTTCCCCCCCTCCTATTTTTAGAAAAATGTTTCCCATAGACGCCACCACACGGGACTTATGGCAGATGGTCCCTAAGGTGGAGGGAGCAGTTTCTGCTTTAGCAAAGCGTACTACTATCCCTGTCGAGGACAGTTGTGCTTTCTCAGATCCTATGGATAAAAAATTAGAGGGTTACCTTAAGAAAATGTTTATTTATCAAGGTTTTATCCTGCAGCCCCTTGCATGCATTGCTCCTGTCACTGCTGCTGCAGCATTCTGGTCTGAGTCTCTGGAAGAGGCTTTACAGGCAACGACTCCATTGGATGACATACTTAACAAGTTTAGAGCATTTAAGCTAGCTAATTCTTTTGTTTCTGATGCCATTGTTCATTTGATTAAACTAACGGCTAAGAATTCTGGATTTGCCATCCAGGTGCGTAGGGCGCTATGGCTTAAATCTTGGTCAGCTGACGTGACTTCAAAGTCTAAATTACTTAACATTCCCTTCAAGGGACAGACCCTATTCGGGCCTGGTTTGAAGGAAATTATTGCTGACATTACTGGAGGTAAAGGTCATGCCCTTCCTCAGGATAGGTCCAAATCAAGGGCCAAACAGTCTAATTTTCGTGCCTTTCGAATCTTCAAGGCAAGTGCAGCATCAACTTCCTCTGCTACAAAACAAGAGGGAACTTTTGCTCAGTCCAAGATGGCCTGGAAACCTAACCAGTCCTGGAACAAAGGCAAGCAGGCCAAAAAGCCTGCTGCTGCCTCTAAGACAGCATGAAGGAATGGCCCCCTATCCGGTACTGGATCTAGTAGGGGGCAGACTTTCTCTCTTCGCCCAGGCGTGGGCAAGAGATGTTCAGGATCCCTGGGCGTTGGAGATTATATCTCAGGGGTATCTTCTGGACTTCAAGGCTTCCACTCCACAAGGGAGATTTCACCTTTCACGATTATCTGTGAACCAGATAAAGAAAGAGGCATTCTTACACTGTGTGCAAGACCTTCTAGTTATGGGAGTGATCCATCCAGTTCCAAAGAAGGAACAGGGACAGGGATTTTACTCAAATCTGTTTGTGGTTCCCAAAAAAGAGGGAACCTTCAGACCAATCTTGGATCTAAAGATCTTAAATAAATTCCTCAGAGTTCCATCATTCAAAATGGAAACTATTCAGACCATCCTACCTATGATCCAGGAGGGTCAATATATGACTACCGTGGATTTAAAGGATGCTTACCTTCACATTCCGATACACAAAGATCATCATCCTAAGGTTTGTCTTTCTAGACAGGCATTACCAGTTTGTGGCTCTTCCCTTTGGGTTAGCTACAGCCCCAAGAATTTTTACAAAGGATCTGGGGTCGCTTCTGGCGGTCATAAGGCCGCGGGGCATAGCAGTGGCCCCTTATCTAGACGACATCCTGATACAGGTGTCAAACTTCCAAATTGCCAAGTCCCATACAGACATAGTTCTGGCATTTCTGACGTTGCATGGGTGGAAAGTGAACAAGGAAAAGAGTTCTCTGTCCTCACTCACAAGAGTCTCCTTCCTAGGGACTCTGATAGATTCTGTAGAAATGAAAATTTACCTGACGGAGTCCAGGTTATCAAAACTTCTAAATTTTTGCCGTGTTCTCCATTCTATTCCGCGCCCTTCCGTGGCTCAGTGCATGGAAGTAATCGGCTTAATGGTAGCGGCAATGGACATAGTACCGTTTGCGCGCCTACATCTCAGACCGCTGCAACTATGCATGCTCAGTCAGTGGAATGGGGATTACACAGATCTGTCCCCTCTACTAAATCTGGATCAAGAGACCAGAGATTCTCTTCTCTGGTGGCTATCTCGGGTCCATCTGTCCAAAGGTATGACCTTTCGCAGGCCAGATTGGACAATTGTAACGACAGATGCCAGCCTTCTAGGTTGGGGTGCAGTCTGCAACTCCCTGAAGGCTCAGGGATCGTGGACTCAGGAGAAGAAACTCCTCCCAATAAATATTCTGGAATTGAGGGCAATATTCAATGCTCTTCAAGCCTGGCCTCAGTTGACAACCCTGGGGTTCATCAGATTTCAGTCGGACAACATCACGACTGTGGTTACATCAACCATCAAGGGGTAACAAAGACTTCCCTAGCGATGTTAGAAGTCTCCAAAATAATTCGCTGGGCAGAGAGACACTCTTGCCACCTATCAGCGATCCATATCCCAGGTGTGGGGGGAGTGGGAACTCCATCCGGAGGTGTTTGCTCAATTGATTCATCGTTGGGGCAAACCAGAACTGGATCTCATGGCGTCTCGCCAGAATGCCTAGCTTCCTTATTACGAATCCAGGTCCAGGGACCCGGAAGCGACGCTGATAGATGCTCTAGCAGCGCCTTGGTCTTTCAACCTGGCTTATGTGTTTCCACCGTTTCCTCTGCTCCCTCGACTGATTGCCAAAATCAAGCAGGAGAGAGCATCAGTGATCTTGATAGCGCCTGTGTGGCCATGCAGGACCTGATATGCAGACCTAGTGGACATGTCATCCTTTCCACCTTGGACTCTGCCTTTGAGACGAGACCTTCTACTACAAGGTCCTTTCAATCATCCAAATCTAATTTCTCTGAGACTGACTGCCTGGAGATTGAACGCTTGATTTTATCAAAGCGTGGCTTCTCCGAGTCAGTCATTGATACCTTAATACAGGCACGAAAGCCTGTCACCAGGAAAATCTACCATAAGATATGGCGTAAATATCTTTATTGGTGTGAATCCAAAAGTTACTCATGGAGTAAGGTTAGGATTCCCAGGATATTATCTTTTCTCCAAGAGGGTTTGGAAAAAGGATTATCAGCTAGTTCTTTGAAGGGACTTTGAAGCGTCTGGCGGATGTTCCAGATGTTCAGGCGTTTTGTCAGGCGTTGGTTAGAATCAAGCCTGTGTTTAAACCTGTTGCTCCCCCATGGAGCTTACATTTGGTTCTTAAAGTTCTTCAAGGGGTTCCGTTTGAACCTCTTCATTCCATAGATATCAAACTTTTATCTTGGAAAGTTCTTTTTTTGATGGCTATTTCCTCGGCTCGTAGAGTTTCCGAGTTATCTGCTTTACAATGTGATTCTCCTTATCTGATCTTCCATACAGATAAGGTAGTTCTGCGTACAAAACCTGGGTTTTTGCCTAAGGTGGTATCTACTAAGAATTTCAATCAAGAGATTGTTGTTCCATCATTGCGTCCTAATCCTTCTTCAAAGAAGAAACGTCTTTTACATAATCTGGACGTGGTTCGTGCTTTAAAGTTTTACTTACAAGCTACTAAAGATTTTCGTCAAACATCTGCTTTGTTTGTGGTTTACTCTGGACAGAGGAGAGGTCAAAAGGCTTCCGCAACCTCTCTTTCTTTTTGGCTAAGAAGCATAATCCGCTTAGCCTATGAGACTGCTGGACAGCAGCCTCCAGAAAGGATTACAGCTCATTCTACTAGAGCTGTGGCTTCCACTTGGGCCTTTAAAAATGAGGCTTCTGTTGAACAGATTTGCAAGGTGGCAACTTGGTCTTCGTTTCATACTTTTTCCAAATTCTACAAATTTGATACTTTTGCTTCTTCAGAGGCTATTTTTGGGAGAAAGGTTTTACAGGCAGTGGTACCTTCCATTTAAGTACCTGCCTTGTCCCTCCCTTCATCTGTGTACTTTAGCTTTGGTATTGGTATCCCACAAGTAATGGATGATCCGTTACTTGTGGGATACATCAACCATCAAGGGGTAACAAGGACTTCCCTAGCGATGTTAGAAGTCTCCAAAATAATTCACTGGGCAGAGAGACACTCTTGCCACCTATCAGCGATCCATATCCCAGGTGTAGAGAACTGGGAGGCGGATTTTCTAAGTCATCAGATTTTTCATCCGGGGGAGTGGGAACTCCATCCGGAGAACTTGGTCTTCACTTCATACTTTTTCCAAATTCTACAAATTTGATACTTTTGCTTCTTCGGAGGCTATTTTTGGGAGAAAGGCTTTACAGGCAGTGGTACCTTCCGTTTAAGTACCTGCCTTGTCCCTCCCTTCATCCGTGTACTTTAGCTTTGGTATTGGTATCCCACAAGTAATGGATGATCCGTGGACTGGATACACCTTACAAGAGAAAACACAATTTATGCTTACCTGATAAATTTATTTCTCTTGTGGTGTATCCAGTCCACGGCCCGCCCTGTCATTTTAAGGCAGGTCAAAATTTTAGAGTAAACTACAGTCACCACTGCACCCTATGGTTTCTCCTTTCTCGGCTTGTTTCGGTCGAATGACTGGATATGGCAGTTAGGGGAGGAGCTATATAGCAGCTCTGCTGTGGGTGTCCTCTTGCAACTTCCTGTTGGGAAGGAGAATATCCCATAAGTAATGGATGATCCGTGGACTGGATACACCACAAGAGAAATAAATTTATCAGGTAAGCATAAATTGTGTTTTCCACTCTGGCTAAGAGAACAACTATTCCTATTGAGGATAGCTGCTCTTTTAAGAATCCGACGGACAAGAAGCTGGAGGACTATTTGAAAAAAGATTTATGTTCATCAAGGTCTCCAATGGCAACCTGCTTTGTGTATTGCCACAGTAACTAGTGCGGCATCTTATTGGTTCGATGCCTTGTCTGATTCTCTTCAAGTAGAGACTTCCTTGGATGAAATTCAGGATAGGATTATAGCCCTTAAATTGGCAAATTCCTTAATTGCAGATGCCATTTTACAGGTTTACAGACTAGGAGCTAAAACTTCTAGTTTCGCTGTCCTAACCCGGAGGGCGTTATGGTTGAAATCCTGGTCTGTGGTTGCTTCCTCTAAAGTCAAGCTTCTGGCGATTCCTTACTAGGGCAGAACCTTGTTTGGACCTGGTTTGGCTGAAATGATCTCTGATATTACAGCTGGAAAAGGGTCTTTTCTACCTCAAGATAAGAAGAATAGGCCTAAAGGACGTCAGAGTAAGTCTTGTTTCTTTCGTAAATTCTGAGGAAAGCCTTCCCCTTCTTCTTCCAAGCAGGAACAATCCAAGTCTTCTTGGAAACCCAATCAGTCTTGGAACAAGGGAAACAACCAAAGAACCCACAGCTGATCAATTAGCATGAAGGGTTTGCCCCCGATCTAGGATCGGATCAGGTGGGGGGCAGACTTTCTCAGTTCTCTCAAGCCTGGATACGAGATGTCCCAGATCCCTGGACTGTGGACATAGTATCACAGGGTTACAAATTGGAATTCAAGACTTTTCCTCCCAGAAGCAGATTCCTTCTCTCAAGATTATCTGCAGATAAAGAGAGAGGCTTTCTTGAAATGTATACAACATTTTTCCTCCCTGGGAGTGATAGTTCCAGTTCCAGTGCAGGAACAGGGTCTCGGGTTCTACTCCAACCTATTTGTGGTTCCCAAAAAAAGAGTAAACTTTCCGTCCCATTCTAGACTTTAAGTGTCTAAACAAGTTTCTCAACAAACAAAAACCTATCACACAGATATTGTTGTCTTTTCTTCGTTCCCACAGATGGAATTTGAATCTGGAAAAAAAGCTCCCTTTCCCCTGCTACAAGAGAAGTGTTCTTAGGGACCATAATAGATTCTCTATTGATGAAGATTTTTCTGACAGAGGTCAGGAAAAACAAAATCATTTCCTCTTGCCTCTCTCTTCAGGCTACTGCTCATCCTTCAGTGGCTCAATGTATGGAGATAATCAGTCTGATGGTGGCTTCCATGGCCATCATTCCTTTTGCTCGATTCCATTTGAGATCTCTCCAATTGTGCATGCTCAGACAATGGAATGGCAACCATGTGGATCTATCTCAGAAAATAGAGTTAGATCAGTCATCAAGGGATTATCTCATGTGGTGGATTTCTCAGGAACATCTGTCTCAGGGTACATGCTTTCGGAGACCTTCCTGGGTGATCGTGACCACGGACAACAACCTGCTGGGCTGGGGAGCAATCTGGTACTCGTTAAAAGCTCAGGGCCTTTGGACTTGGGAGGAGCCTGCTTTTTCCATTAACATCTTGGAGCTGAGGGCGATTTACAATGCTCTATTGGCTTGGCCTCAGTTCTCCTCAGCCTAGTTTATCAGGTTGCAGTCAGAAAACATAACCTCTGTGGCTTTCATCAATCACCAGGGAGGAACTCGGAGTTCCTTAGCCATGAAGGAATTCTTCAGGCAAAGACCCACAATTGCTGTCTCCCTGCCATCCACATTCCAGGAGTAGACAACTGGGAAGCAGATTTTCTCAGCAGGCAGACTTTTCATCCCGGGGAGTGGGAACTCCATCCGGAGGTGTTTTCCAATTTAGTCCTCAAATGGGGGGTGCTGGAGTGAGATCTGATGGCATCCCATCAGAACTCAATGCTTCCCAGGTACGGTTCAAGGTCAAGAGATCCGCAGGCGGTTCTTGGGTTTTCAGGTTGGCATACCTGTTTCCTCTGTTTTACTCTCCTTCCACGAGTCATTGCTTGTATCAAACAGGAGAGGGTGTCAGTGATTCTATTAGCCCCTGCGTAGCCTCGCAGGATCTGGTTTGCAGACCTAGTGGAGATCTCATCTCTCCCACCTTGGAGACTACCTCTGAGGAAGGACCTACTGATTCAGGGTCCCTTCCTTCCTCCAAATATCATTTCTTTGAAGCTGACTGCTTGGAGATTAAACACTTAATTCTGTCTAAGCATGGCTTTTCTGAGTCGGTCATTGTGACCATGATTCAGGCTTGCAAGCCTGTTACTGGAAAGATTTACAATAAGATATGGCTTAACTATCTTTATTGGTGTGATTCCAAAGGCTACTCTTGGAGTAGAATTAGAATTCCTAGAATTGTATCTTTTCTTCAGGAAGGCCAGGAGAAGGGATTGCCAGTCAGTACCCTGAAGGGTCAGATTTCAGCTTTATCAGTTTTACTACATAAACGTTTGGTGGATGTGACAGATGTGCAATCTTTTTGTCAGGCCTTGGTCATAATCAGGCCTGTCTTTAAGTCTGTTCCTCCTCCTTGGAGCCTTAACCTTATTCTTAAAGTTTTACAGCTGACTCTGTTTGAGCCGTTGCATTCCATAGACATTAAGTTGTTATCTTGGAAGGTTTTGTTTCTTGTTGCTCGGAACTCTCAGCTCTGCAGTGTTATTCCCCTTATCTTATTTTCATGCCGATAAGGCGGTTCTTCGTACTAAGTTAGGTTTCCTTCTTAAGGTTGTTTCTAATAGAAATATCAATCAGGAAATTGTTGTTCCCTCTCTGTGTCTTAATCTTTCTTCTTTCAAAGAACGTTTGTTACACAATTTGGATGTTGTACATGCTCTTAAATTCTACTTACAGACGACTAAGGATTTTTGCCAGTCCTCTGCCGTCTTTGTCTCTTTCTCTGGGAAACGTAAAGATCAGAAAGTTACTACTACTACTCTTTCTTTTTATTTACAAAGTATAATTAGTTTGGCTTATGAGACTGCTGGACAGCCGCCTGAGAGAATTACAGCTCATTCCACAAGAGCTGTTTCCTCTTCTTGGTCTTTCAAAAATTCCCAACAGTAATTACTCAAGCTGTGGACTCACCATATCTTAAGAAAGAAAAACAAAATTTATGATTACCTGATAAATTTATTTATTTCCGGATATGGTGAGTCCATGACCCCACCCTTTATTTTAAGACAGTTCTTTTGACTATAAGCTCAGGCACCTCTACACCTTGTGTTACTCCTTATTCTCCATTTCCCTTCATTCAAATGACTGGGGGTTGTGGGTAAGGGAGTGATACTTAGCAGTCTAACTGTGGTGCTCTTTGCCTCCTCCTGCTGGCCAGGAGTGAAATTCCCAACAGTAAACACTCAAGCCATGGACTCACCATATCCGTAAATAAATAAATTTATCAGGTAAGCATAAATTTTGTTTTTTATAGAGGATAGTTGCTCTTTTAACGATCAACTAGATAAGAAGCTAGAAGCTTACTTGATATATCCACCAAGGATTACAGTGGCAACCTGCAGCGAGTATTGTCACGGTTGCGGAAGCAGCATCTTATTGGTGTGATGCCTTGTCTGATCTCATTTCAGAGGAAACTACGGTAGAGGAGATCCAAGATAAGATCAAAGCTCTCAAACTGGCCAATACCTTTATCTGTAATGCCAACATGCAGATAATTAGACTGGGAGCTAAGATGTCTAGCTTCACTGTGCTAGCCCACAGTGTTAAAATCTTGGCCGGCTGATATTTCTTTAAAGGCCAAGCTTTTGGCTTTACCTCATAACGGTAAAACTCTGTTTGGACCTGGTCTGGCAGAAATCATTTCTGAGATTACGGGTGGAAAGGGATCTTTCCTACCTCAGGACAAGAAGAATAGACCTAGGGGTCAACAGTCTTCTAATTTTTGTTCCTTTTGCAACTCTAAGGGACAGACCAAACAAGGTCCACTTGGAAATCCAGCCAGCCCTGTAACAAGGGAAAACAAAACAAAAAGCTTTCCGCTGACACTAAATCAGCATGAACGGTCTGCTCCCGATCCAAGTTTGGATCGGGGGGGGAGGCTTTCTCTTTTTCGGCAGGCTTGAATACGCGATGTCCCAGATCCATGGGCTGTGGACATAGTGTCCTAAGGTTACAGAATAGGATTCAAGTCTTGCCCTCCAAAGGGCAGATTTCTCCTGTCAAGATTATCCTTAAACCAGGTAAAGAGGGAGGCTTCTTAAATTGTGTGAAGGACCTATTCTGCCTGGGAGTTATTGTACCAGTCCCTCTAAAGGAACAAGGACTATGATTCTATTTGAATCTATTTATGGTTCCCAAAAAGGAGGGAACTTGTCATCCCATCCTAGATCTAAAGTGTCTAAACAAATTCCTCAGTGTTCCGTCCTTCAAGATGTAAACTATTCGTTCTATTCTTCCATTGTTCCAGGAAGGTCAATTCATGATGACCATAGACTTGAAGGATGCGTATTTACACGTTCCCATTCTCAGGGATCATTATCAGTTTCTAAGGTTTGCCTTTCTGGACATGCTTTTCCAGTTTGTTACCCTTCCGTTTGGTCTGGCTACAGCTCCCAGAATATTCACAAAGTTTCTGTTAGCCCTTTTGGAAGTGATCAGATATCAGGGAATTGCTGTGGTGCCTTATCTAGACGACATCTTGGTTCAGGCGCCATCTTTTCAACTAGCAAAATCTCATACAGAGATGTTGTTGTCTTTTCTACATTCCTACGAGTGGAAGGTGAATCTGGAAAAGAGTTCTCTAGTTCCATCTACAAAGGTGTGTTTCCTGGGGACTATCATAAATTCCCTGTCCATTAAGATTTTCCTGATGGAGGTCAGAAAATCCAAACTTCTTGCTTCCTGCCTTTCCCTCCAGTCTGCTTTTCGTTCATCGATGGCTTAATGCATGGATGTGATTGATCTAATGGTGGCTTCCATGGACATCATTCCTTTTGCATGGTTCCATTTACGACCGCTGCAGCTTTGCATGCTCCTTCAATGGAACAGAGACCATTCAGATTTTCTACAGAGGATAAATCTGGACCCCCTAACAAGAGACTCTTTCTCGTGGTGGATTTCACAGGAACATCTGTCTTGGGGAACTTGCTTCCTTAGACCTTCCTGGGTTAGTGTGACAATGGACGCCAGCCTGTCAGGCTGGGGAGCTGTTTGGGGTTCTCTGAAGGCTCAGGGCCTGTGGTCTTGGGAAGAGTCATCTCTTCCCATAAATATCTTGGAGTTGAGAGCAATCTTCAATGCCTTGACAGCTTGGCCTCAATTATCTTTAGTTCAGTTTATCAGATTCCAGTCGGACAACATCACCACAGTGGCTTACATCAACCATCAGGGAGGAACTCGGAGTTCCTTGACCATGAAGGAGGTGAGTCGCATTCTGCAGTGGGTGGAAGCTCTCGATTGTCTTCTATATGCCTTCCACATTCCAGGAATGGACAATAGGAGGATTTTCTGAGCAGACAGACCTTTCATCCCAGGGAGTGGGCTCTCCATCCAGAAGTGTTCTCTCAGATAACCCTCAG
Source organism: Bombina bombina (assembly GCF_027579735.1). Classification (NCBI taxonomy): domain Eukaryota; kingdom Metazoa; phylum Chordata; class Amphibia; order Anura; family Bombinatoridae; genus Bombina; species Bombina bombina. The sequence continues at coordinate 610,338,226 of NC_069501.1, read as the reverse complement.
GTTGGGGGTTCCAAAGTTTGATCTGATGGCATCCCACCAAAATGCCAAGGTTCCAAAGTATGGTTCAAGGTCAAGAGATCCTTAGGCCGTTCTGATAGATACTGTAGCGGTTCCTTGGATGTTCTCTCTGGCTTACCTGTTTCCTCCGTTTGCTCTCCTTCCATGAGTCTTGCTCATATAAAACAGGAGAGAGCATCAGTAATCCTAATAGCTCCTGCATGGCCTCACAGGATCTGGTTCGTGGATCTGGTATCGCGGATGTCATCTCTACCTCCCTGGAGGTTACCTCTGAGGAAGGACATTTTAATTCAGGCCTCCATCCGAACCTAGATTCTCTGAAGCTGACTGCTTGGAGATTGAACACCTAGTTCTGTCTAGATGTGGTTTTTCTGAAGCGGTCATTGAAACTATGATCCAGGCTCGCAAACCTGTTACTCACAAGATTTACCATAAGGTATAACGTAAATAGATGTTCAAGCCTTTGTTTAGGCCCTGGTTAGAATCAGGCCTGTGTTTAAACCTGTTGCTCCCCTGTAGAGCCTTAATTTAGTTCTTAAAGTTTTGCAGCAGGCTCATTTTGAGCCGATGCATTTTGTTGATATAAAATTGTTATCTTGGAAGGTTTTGTTTCTTCTTGCTATTTTTTCTGTTTGCAGAGTATCTGAGCTTTCAGCTCTGAAGTGTGATTCACTGCACCTTATTTTTCATGCTAATAAGGAGGTCCTTCGTACCAAATTGGGTTTTCTCCCTAAGGTGGTGTCGGATCAAAACATTAATCTGGAAATTGTTGTTCCTTCTTTCTCTTGTATGGTGTATCCAGTCCACAGATCATCCATTACTTATGGGATATTCTCATTCCCAACAGGAAGTTGCAAGAGGACACCCACAGCAGAGCTGTAATATAGCTCCTCCCCTAACTGTCATACCCAGTCATTCTCTTGCAACTCTCAACAAGCAAGGACGTTGTAGGAGAGAGTGGTTAAATATTGCTAGTTTATTTTCTTCAATCAAAAGTTTGTTATTTTTAAATAGTACCGGAGTTGTGCTATTTTATCTCAGGCAGTAAATAGAAGAAGAATCTGCCTGAGGTTTCTATGATCTTAGCAGGTTGTAACTAAGATCCATTGCTATTCTCACATATGTCTGAGGGGATTACACAGATGAGGTAACTTCAGCGAGAGAATGGCGTGCAGTTTATTCTGCTATCAGGTATGTGCAGTTATAATTTTTTCTAGAGATGGAAAACACTTGAAAATGCTGCTGATACCGGATTAATGTAAGTTAAGCCTGAATACAGTGATTTAATAACGACTGGTATCATGCTTACTCCCAGGGGTAATACCCTTATGATATTTACAATATAAAACATTTGCTGGCATGTTTAATCGTTTTTATATATGCTTTGGTGATAAAACTTTATTGGGGTCTAGTTTTTTCCACATGGCTGGCATAAATTTTGACTAGAAACAATTTCCACTTTTGTAGTATAAAAGTTACAGTTGGTGCAGTTAAAATTACAAACTGTGACATCCAGCTTCCCTCAAAGGCCCTCTGAATGCTATAGGAAACATCTCTAAAGGGCCCAAAGGCTTTCCAAAGTTGTTTATTGGGGAAGGTAGGGCCACAGCTTGCTGTGGTAGTTGGTTGTAACTGTTAAAAAACGTCTATTTCGTTTTTTTGATCCGTTTTTTTTAGCTAAGGGGTTAATCATCCATTTGCAAGTGGGTGCAATGCTCTGTTAGCCTATTATACACACTGTAAAAATTTTGTTTGATTTACTGCATTTTTTCACTGTTTTTCAAATTCTGACAAAATTTGTTTCTCTTAAAGGCACAGTACCGTTTTTTATATTTGCTTGTTAACTTGATTTAAAGTGTTTACCAAGCTTGCTAGTCTCATTGCTATTCTGTATAAACATGTCTGACATAGAAGAAACTCCTTGTTTATTATGTTTAAAAGCCATGGTGGAACCCCCTCTTAGATTGTGTACCAAATGTACTGATTTCATTTTATGCAATAAAGATCATTTTCTGTCTTTAAAAAATGTATCACCAGAGGAATCTGACGGGGGGGAAGTTATGCCGACTAACTTTCCCCACGTGTCAGACCCTTTGACTCCTGCTTAAGGGACTCATGCTCAAATGGCGCCAAGTACATCTAGGGCGCCCATAGCGTTTACTTTACAAGACATGGCGGCAGTCATGGATAATACACTGTCAGCGGTATTAGCCAGACTACCTGAACTTAGAGGTAAGCGAGATAGCTCTGGGGTGAGACAAAATGCAGAGCATACTGACGCTTTAAGAACCATGTCTGATACTGCCTCACAATATGCAGAAGCTGAGGAAAGAGAGCTTCAGTCAGTGGGTGATGTTAATGACTCAGGAAAGATACCTGATTCTAATATTTCTACATTTAAATTTAAGCTTGAACACCTCCGTGTGTTGCTTAGGGAGGTTTTAGCTGCTCTGAATGACTGTGATACCATTGCAGTGCCAGAGAAATTGTGTAGACTGGATAAATACTTTGCAGTGCCGGTGTGTACTGATTTTTTTCCAAATACCTAAAAGGTTTACAGAAATAAGGAATGGGATAGACCAGGTGTGCCGTTTCCATAGACACCACCACATGGGACTTATGGCAGACAGTCCCTAAGGTGGAGGGAGCAGTTTCTACTCTAGTAAAGCGTACTACTATCCCTGTCGAGGACAGTCGTGCTTTTTTTTTTTTAGATCCAATGGATAAAAAATTAGAGGTTACCTTAAGAAAATATTTATTCAACAAGGTTTTATCCTACAGCCCCTTGCATGCATTGCCCCTGTCACTGCTGCTGCGGCGTACTGGTTTGAGTCTCTGGAAGAGGCTTTACAGGTAGCGACTCCATTGGATGACATACTTGGCAAACTTAGAGCACTTAAGCTAGCCAATTCTTTTATTCTGATGCCATTGTTCATTTGACTAAACTAACGGCTAAGAATTCTGGTTTTGCTATACAGGCGCGCAGAGCGCTATGGCTTAGATCATGGTCAGCTGACGTGACTTCAAAATCTAAGCTACTTAACATTCCCTTCAAGGGGCAGACCCTATTCGGGCCTGGTTGAAGGAGATTATTGCTGATATCACTGGAGGAAAAGGTCATGCCCTTCCTCAGGACAGGTCCAAATCTAGGGCCAAACAGTCTAATTTTCGTGCCTTTCAAAACTTCAAGGCAGGTGCGGCATCAACTTCCTCTAATAATAAACAAGAGGGAACTTTCGCTCAATCCAAGACGGTCTGGAGACCAAACCTGACATGGAAAAAAGGTAAGCAGGTAAAAAAAGCCTGCTGCTGCCTCTAAGACAGCATGAAGGAACGGCCCCCTATCCGGGAACGGATCTAGTAGGGGGCAGACTTTCACTCTTTGCCCAGGCGTGGGCAAGAGATGTTCAGGATCCCTGGGTGTTGGAAATTATATCCCAGGGATATCTTCTGGACTTCAAAGCTTCCCCCCCAAAAGGGAGATTTCACCTTTCACAATTATCTGCACACCAGATAAAGAGAGAGGCATTCTTACACTGTGTACGAGTCCTCCTAGTTATGGGAGTGATCCATCCAGTTCCAAAGGAGGAACAGGGACAGGGTTTTTACTCAAATCTGTTTGTGGTTCCCAAAAAAGAGGGAACCTTCAGACCAATTTTGGATCTAAAGATCTTAAACAAATTCCTCAAAGTTCCGTCGTTCAAGATGGAAACTATTCGTACCATCCTACCACTGATCCAGGAGGGTCAATATATGACTACAGTGGATCTAAAGGATGCTTATCTTCACATTCCGATACACAAAGATCATCATCGGTTTCTCAGGTTTGCCTTTTAAGACAGGCATTACCAGTTGTAGCTCTTCCCTTGGGATTAGCTACAGCCCCAAGAATCTTTACAAAGGTTCTAGGGTCACTTATGGCGGTCGTAAGGCCGCGGGGCATAGCAGTAGCCCCTTATTTAGACGACATCCTGATACAGGTGTCAAACTTCCAAATTGCCAAGTCTCATACGGACGTAGTACTGGCATTTCTGTGGTCGCATGGGTGGAAAGTGAACGAGGAAAAAAGTTCTATATCCCCACTCACAAGAGTTTCCTTTCTAGGGACTCTGATAGATTCTGTAGAAATGAAAATTCACCTGACGGAGTCCAGGTTATCAAAGCTTCTAAATTCCTGCCAGGTTCTTCATTCCATTCCGCGCCCTTCGGTGGTTCAGTGTATGGAAGTAATCGGCTTAATGGTAGCGGCAATGGACATAGTGCCGTTTGCACGCTTACATCTCAGACCACTGCAACTATGCATGCTCAGTCAGTGGAGCGGGGATTACACAGATTTGTCCCCTCAACTGAATCTGGACCAAGAGACCAGGGATTCTCTTCTCTGGTGGCTATCTCGGGTCCATCTGTCCAAAGGTATGACCTTTCGCATTCCAGATTGGACAATTGTTACGACAGATGCCAGCCTTCTAGGTTGGGCTGCAGTCTGGAACTCCCTGAAGGCTCAGGGATCGTGGACTCAGGAGGAGTCTCTCCTTCCATTAAATATTCTGGAACTAAGAGCGATATTCAAGGCTCTTCAGGCTTGGCCTCAGTTAGCAACTCTGAGGTACATCAGATTTCAGTCGGACAACATCACGACTGTAGCTTACATCAACCATCAAGTTCCCTAGAGATGTTAGAAGTTTAAAAAATAATTCGCTGAGCAGAGATTCACTCTTGCCACCTATCAGCTATCCATATCCCAGGTGTAGAGCACTGGGAGGCGGATTTTCTAAGTCGTCAGACTTTTCATCCGGGAGAGTGGGAACTCCATCCGGAGGCATTTGCACAACTGATTCATCGTTGGGGCAAACCAGAACTAGATCTCATGGCGTCTCGCCAGAATGCCAAGCTTCCGTGTTACGGATCCAGGTCCAGGGATCCCAAGGCGACACTGATAGATGCTCTAGCAGCGCCCTGGTCTTTCAACCTGGCTTATGTGTTTCCACCGTTTCCTCTGCTCCCTCGACTGATTGCCAAGATCAAGCAGGAGAGAGCATTGGTGATTCTGAAAGCACCTGCGTGGCCACGCAGGACCTGGTATGCAGATCTAGTGGACATGTCATCCTTTCCACCATGGTCTCTGCCTCTGAAACAGGACCTTCTACTTCAGAGTCCTTTCAACCATCCAAATCTAATTTCTCTGAGGCTGACTGCCTGTAGATTGAACGCTTGATTTTATCAAAGCGTGGCTTCTCCGAGTCAGTTATTGATACCTTAAGACAGGCACGAAAGCCTGTCACCAGGAAAATTTACCATAAGGTATGGCGTAGATATCTTTATTGGTGTGAATCCAAGGGTTACTCATGGAGTAAGGTCAGGATTGCTAGGATATTATCTTTTCTCCAAGAAGGTTTGGAAAAAGGATTGTCAGCTAGTTAAGCGTCTGGCAGATGTTCCAGACGTTCAGGCATTTTGTCAGGCTTTAGTTAGAATCAAGCCTTTGTTTAAACCTGTTGCTCCACCATGGAGCTTAAACTTGGTTCTTAAGGTTCTTCAAGGAGTTCCGTTTGAACCTCTTCATTCCATAGATATCAAGCTTTTATCTTGGAAAGTTCTTTTTTTAGTAGCTATTTCCTCGGCTCGTAGAGTCTCTGAGCTATCTGCCTTACAATGTGATTCTCCTTATCTGATTTTTCATACGGATAAGGTAGTCTGCGTACCAAACCTGGGTTCTTACCTAAGGTGGTATCTAACAAGAATATCAATCAAGAGATTGTTGTTCCATCCTTGTGTTACACAATTTGGACGTGGTCCGTGCTTTAAAGTTTTACTTACAAGCTACTAAAGGTTTTCGTCAAACATCTGCTTTGTTTGTTGTCTACTCTGGACAGAGGAGAGGTCAAAAGGCTTCGGCAACCTCTTTTTCTTTTTGACTAAGAAGCTTAATCCGCTTAGCCTATGAGACTGCTGGACAGCAACCTCCTGAAAGGATTACAGCTCATTCCACTAGAGCTGTGGCTTTCACTTGGGCCTTTAAAAATGAGGCTTCTTTTGATCAGATTTGCAAGGCGACGACTTGGTCTTCGCTTCATATTTTTTCAAAATTTTACAAATTTGATACTTTTGCTTCTTCGGAGGCTATATTTGGGAGAAAGGTTTTACGGGCAGTGGTTCCTTCCATTTAAGTTCCTGCCTTGTCCCTCCCTTCATCCGTGTACTTTAGCTTTGGTTTTGGTATCCCACAAGTAATGGATGATCCGTGGACTGGATACACCTTACAAGAGAAAACACAATTTATGCTTACCTGATAAATTTATTTCTCTTGTGGTGTATCCAGTCCACGGCCCGCCCTGTCATTTTAAGGCAGGTAATTTTTAAATTTAAACTACAGTAACCACTGCACCCTATGGTTCCTCCTTTCTCTGCTTTTTTCGGTCGAATGACTGGCTATGACAGTTAGGGGAGGAGCTATATTACAGCTCTGCTGTGGGTGTACTCTTGCAACTTCCTGTTGGGAATGAGAATATCCCACAAGTAATGGATGATCCGTGGACTGGATACACCACAAGAGAAATACATTTATCAGGTAAGCATAAATTGTGTTTTTTGTCCTAATCCTTCTTCTCATAAGGAACGTGTTTTGCATAGCTTAGATGTTGTGCAAGCTCTAAAATGTTACTTAGAAACTACTAAAGATTTTCGGCATTCTTCTGCCCTGTTTGTTGTTTTCTATGGAAAAGGTAAGAGTCAAAAGGCTACTTCTATTTGTCTCTTTGGTTGAGAAGTTTGATTTGTTTGATTTATGAGACTGCTGGACAGCAGCCTCCTGAGAGAATTTACAGCTCATTCCACTAGGGCTGTCTCCTCTTCTTGGGCTTTCAAAAATGAAGATTCTGTGGAACAGATTTGCAAGGCGGCTACATGGTCCTCTCTGCATACGTTTTCCAATTTCTACAAATTGTATACTTTTGCCTCGGCTAAGGCTTCTTTTAGGAGAAAGGTTCTTCAAGCGGTGGTGCTTTCTGTTTAGGTCCTCCTGCCTTGCTCTCCCTCTCTGTTCATCCGGGTTCTCTAGCTTGGTTCCCACTAGTAATTGGAATGACGTTGTGGACTCTCCATGTCTTAGGAAAGAAAACAAAATTTATGCTTACCTGATAAATTTCTTTCTTTCTTTCCAGACATGGAGAGTCTACAACCCCGCCCTCTTTTTAATTATAATTCAGCATTTTTTTTGAGTAAACCTCAGGCACCTTTTTCACCCTTTTGCCTCTATTTAACAAGGTCTGAAGATTCGGCAGAAACACGGGCCATCAAGCTCCTTTCGGAGCATAGTAGATAGGCCCCATAGTGTTTTCTTCTTTTTCCATTATCCTTGAATGACTGGGGATTATGGGTAAGGGAAGTTACACTTAACAGCTTTGCTTGGGTGCTCTTTGCCTCCTCCTGCTGGCCAGGAGTTAAATATCCCACTAGTAATTGGAATGACGTCGTGGACTCTCCATGTCCGGAAAGAAAGAAATTTATCAGGTAATCATAAATTTTGTTTTCCCTGGTGATTAGATTTGGTTTGTGCCTTCCTTCGCACACATGTATTAAATGCACAATCTACTCAAGTACATTTTATTTCTATTTAGCTGCAGAGGACAGCAGGAATCTAGAGATGACATCGATTGACAATGAAAGACTAGATACTACACGGTTAAGCCTAAATAAGGAAATCGCTATATCCAGTTGCAAAGATATCAAATTCGTGAATCCAGTAAAGGATAGCAAAGAGGTGCTGGTGAGCAGTTCTCCAAGTAAAGCACCTGAGGACAAGGAGGAGGACAAGTCAGAAACTCACTCTAAACAAAAAGGTAACTATCCCAATATTTCTGCTAACGTGATAGATGTTGTAATAATATGGAATTATATGCATTAATATTACTGAGTATAAGAAAGATTTTTTATATAAAGCAGTAGAGATCCATACATAGAGAGGGTCAGATTACAAGTGGTGCGCTAATGATAACACTGGTCGCGATAGGCAATATTGCTGGACTGTGCTAACATTAACAGTGCAACTTGATATTTTGAAGTCCATGGTAGATCCCATTTACTAGCGAAGGGTTAGCGCAGCCGACATCACTCTAGTTCAACCTGTTCTTTCAATGGAGATCGTTGTTGCGCTAAATAGCGCTCATATTACAAGCGGAAAGTAATAGGTTGTGCTTGACTGAAAGATGAAACTGCGCTAGAATGTTTTGTCATTTAAGAATTACTTAAAGGGATACTAAACCCAAATTTTCAGCAACTTTCTAATTTACTCCTATTATCAGTTTTTCTTCGTTCTCTTGCTATCTTTATTTAAAAAGTAGGAATGTAAAGCTTAGGAGCCGGTCCATTTTTGGTTCAGGACCTGGGTTATGCTTGCTTATTGGTGGCTAGGCAAGCTCTAAGCTTTACATTCCTGCTTTTTAAATAAAGATAGCAAGAGAATGAAGAAAATGTAGATTGGAGTTAATTAAAAAGTTGCTTAACCCTTTCCGGTTGTATGTCGGAATATGTCCAACAAATGGCTTTACCAATTGTGGTCCAATGTCAGATATATTCCGACATGACTTGTTCAGACTGGAAGTGTGGCCACAGAGCGATCGGCTACTTTCAGCACATATCGCTCCCACATATACTGCTCAAACTTACAGCCTTAGGGGACGGGAGAATGATGTATGTCGCATGCTCTGTCTGCTGCCTGCAGCCTGCCCTGTACAGTCACTAACACAAGGGGGAGGGAGGCGGGAGCTGAGCTTCCTGGAGGCCACCCACACAAGACAGGAGCTGAGACTCCTGCCTGCTAAACTTGGATTGCATTACAAACAAACATATATATATTTATAAACTTGGATTGTATTATATATATATATATATATATATATATATATATATATATATATATATATATATATATGGATAAGCAGCTGTTCTATCAGAACTAATCTAAGAAAATAGGTTTATAAGAAAATAAACCTAAAAGTATGTGTTTTTTTCCCTAAAATTAATTAAGATCTGCTAGCGCACTATATAAAAATTAATAGGACTGGAAAGGGTTAAAGGGATACTAAACACAAATATTTTCTTTCATGATTCAGATAGAACATGCAATTTTATGCAACTTTCTAATTTACTCCAATTATCAAATTTCCTCATTCTCTTGGTATCTTTATTTGAAATGCAAGAATGTAAATTTAGATGCCGGCCCATTTTTGGTGAACAACCTGAGTTGTTCTTGCTGATTGGTGGATAAATTCACCCACCGATAAACAAGTGCTGTCCAGTGTACTGAACTAACAAAATAGCTTAGATGCCTTCTTTTTCAAATAAAGATAGCAAGAGAACAAAGAAAAATTGATAATAGGAGTAAATTAGAAAGTTGCTTAAAATTGCATTGCAAATAGTTGCTTTTGGCAATTTGCAGCATTTTGAAAACTCTAGTTAAAAAAATGTGCTTTCTTTCCTAAGATAAGTCCACGATTTGAGTAATTACTGTTGGGAATATGACTCCTGGCCAGAAGGAGGAGGTAAAGAGCACCACAGTTAAGCTGTCAAGTATCACTGCCCTACCCACAACCCCCAGTCATTCTCTTTGCCTTTGGTGCATGGAGGAGGTGAAGTTTAGGTGTCTAAAGAAAAATTTTGATTTTATCTACAAGCAAGTTTTAGGGTATAGCCATATTCCATATCATTCCTTGCAGTCGGGTAGTAGTGGCTTTAAAGCATTTAGGAACTTGTAAAGAGGTACTTACTGCATTTTCCTAACAATTGCTGCCCAAGTTTACAAAGCCAGAGTTGGCTACCCTGTTCTTTCTTTTTCAAAGGTCTGTGTGAAGAACTGTGTGTTCTCATACCTTGTAACTGTCTACATGCCAGACAGTTGAGCAGGTACGTGCTTTTTCTTCCAGTTGGGGAGACCATGCACTTAACAAATTAAAAGACACTGCTTTTTATTGGGACATAGATAATCCTGTTGTATGGGTTACACTGGTGCAACATTTTAAACTGTCCGGTTTGAAAAAAATAGTTATTTCTGGTACTTAGTGTACCAGGAAGCTATTTTTAGTGCCTCTCTGTGTCGCAGCAGTAATTTGAGCTCAGAAGTTGTGGTCTCATGACCGGCTTTACTTCATAACGTTTCTGAGGATAAAGTTGTTTTCTCCAATATTGGTGTGTCCGGTCCACGGCGTCATCCATTACTTGTGGGATATTCTCCTCCCCTACAGGGAATGGCAAGGAGAGCACACAACAAGAGCTGTCCATATAGTCCCTCCCAGGCTCCGCCCCCCCAGTCATTCTCCTTGCCGCTCTGAACAAGTAGCATCTCCACGGGGATGGTGAGGAGTTTGTGGTGTTTAGTTGTAGTTTTTTATTCTTCTATCAAGAGTTTGTTATTTTAAAATAGTGCTGGTATGTACTATTTACTCTGAAACAGAAAGAGATGAAGAGTTCTGTTTAAAAGAGGAGTATGATTTTAGCAGCAGTAACTAAAATCAATTGCTGTTCCCACACAGGACTGTTGAGCTGAGAGATCTTCAGTTGGGGGGAACAGTTTGCAGACTTTTCTGCTCAAGGTATGACTAGCCATTTTTCTAACAAGACTGTGTAATGCTGGAAGGCTGTCATTTTTCCCTCATGGGGATCGGTAAGCCATTTTCTTAGTCTCAAACAGAATAAAGGGCTTATTATGGGCTATAAACTGGTAGACACTTTTAGGGGATAAATCGATTGCCTTATTTAAGTATTATATGTAGTTTGAAGTTGAATTTCACACTATTATAACATTGGGGAACGTTTTTAGCGCCAGGCACTTGTTAAGACACCTTCCCAGTCAGGAAGGGCCTTTCTCTGTAGTAGACAGAGCCTCATTTTTGCGCCATTACTGCGCAGTTACTTTTGAGTACAGTACATGCAGCTGCATGTGTGAGGGTCTGGAATCCACTAAAAATGTTCCTAGAAGGCTTCATTTGGTATCGTATACCCCCCTGGGATTGGTGAAGTCGCAGCAAAGGGTGTGGCTGGGACTGTAAGTGGGTAAACGGCTCCGGTTTCCACATTTTAAGGGTTAACAGCTTGAAAATGGGGGTGCAATGCTTTGAATGCATTAAGACACTGTGGTGAAAATTTGGTAAAGATTGGATAATTCCTTCATAGTTTTTCACATATTCAGTAATAAAGTGTGCCCTGTTTAACATTTAAAGAGGCAGTAACGGTTTTGTTTTAAAACGGTTTTTGTGCTTTATTAACCAGTTTAAGCCTGTTTAACATGTCTGTACCTTTAGATAGATCATGTTCTGAATGTATGGAAGCCAATGTGGTTCCCCCTTCAAATATGTGTGATAATTGTGCCATAGCGTCCAAACAAAGTAACGACAGTACTGTCACAAATAGTAAAGTTACCCAGGATGATTCCTCAGATGGAGGAAGTAGACATAGTTCTACATCATCTCCTTCTGTGTCTATACCATTTATGCCCATGCAGGCGACCCCTAGTACTTCTAGCGTGCCAATGCTTGTTACTATGCAACAATTGACGGCAGTAATGGATAACTCCATAGCTAATATTTTATCCAAAATGCCAGCATTTCAGAGAAAGCGCGATTGCTCTGTTTTAAACACTGTAGAGCAGGAGGGCGCTGATGATAATTTTTCTGTCATACCCTCACACCACTCTGAAGTGGCAGTGAGGGAGGGCTTGTCAGATGGGGAAATTTCTGATACAGGAAGAATTTCTCAGCAGGCAGAACCTGATGTTGAGACATTTAAATTTAAATTAGAGCATCTCTGCGCATTACTTAAGGAGGTGCTATCTACTCTGGATGATTGTGACAATCTGGTCATCCCAGAAAAATTGTGCAAGATGGACAAGTTCCTTGAGGTCCCGGTGCACCCTGATGCTTTTCCGATACCTAAACGGGTGGCGGACATAGTGAATAAGGAGTGGGAGAAGCCAGGCATACCTTTTGTCCCTCCTCCTATATTTAAGAAATTGTTCCCTATGGTCGACCCCAGGAAGGACACATGGCAAACAGGTCGAGGGGGCAGTTTCTACTCTAGCCAAGCGCACGACCATTCCTATTGAGGACAATTGTACTTTCAAAGATCCTATGGATAAAAAATTGTAGGGTTTGCTAAAAAAGATTTTTGTACAGCAAGGTTACCTCCTTCAACCTATTTCGTGCATTATTCCTGTCACTACAGCGGCGTGGTTCTGGTTCGAGGAACTGGAAAAGTCGCTCAGTAGGGAGACTCCGTATGAGGAAGTCATGGACAGAATTCACGCACTTAAGTTAGCTAATTCCTTTATTTTAGACGCCGCTTTGCAGTTAGCGAGGTTAACGGCGAAAAATTCAGGGTTTGCAATTGTGGCGCGCAGAGCGCTCTGGCTAAAGTCTTGGTCGGCGGATGTATCTTCCTAGACAAAATTGCTTAATATCCCTTTCAAAGGTAAGACCCTTTTTGGGCCAGAATTGAAAGAGATTATTTCAGACATCACTGGGGGAAAGGGCCATGCCCTCCCACAAGATAAACCTTTCAAGGCTAAGAATAAGTCCAATTTTTGTTCCTTTCGCAATTTCAGGAACGGACCGGCTTCCAACTCGGCAGCCTCTAGACAAGAGGGTAACGCTTCCCAGACTAAACCAGCTTGGAAACCAATGCAAGGCTGGAACAAGGGTAAACAGGCCAAGAAGCCTGCTGCTGCTACCAAAACAGCATGAAGGGGTAGCCCCCCGATCCGGGACCGGATCTTGTAGGGGGCAGACTCTCTCTCTTTGCTCAGGCTTGGGCAAGAGATGTTCAGGATCCCTGGGCTCTAGAAATAGTCTCTCAGGGTTATCTTCTGGAATTCAAGGAACTACCCCCAAGGGGAAGGTTCCACATGTCTCACTTATCTTCAAACCAAATAAAGAGACAGGCATTCTTACATTGTGTAGAAGACCTGTTCAAGATGGGAGTGATACACCCAGTTCCAACTGTGGAACAAGGTCAGGGGTTTTACTCAAATCTGTTTGTAGTTCCCAAAAAAGAGGGAACTTTCAGACCAATTCTGGATTTAAAAATTCTAAACAAATTTCTCAGAGTTCCATCATTCAAAATGGAAACCATTCGAACAATTTTACCTACAATCCAGGAGGGTCAATTTATGATTACCGTGGATTTAAAGGATGCATATCTACATATTCCTATCCACAAAGATCATTATCATCGCCTTTCTGGACAAGCATTACCAGTTCGTGGCTCTCCCATTCGGGCTAGCCACTGCTCCAAGGATTTTCACAAAGGTGCTAGGGTCCCTTCTAGCGGTTCTAAGACCAAGGGGTATTGCAGTGGCACCTTATCTGGACGACATTCTAATCCAAACGTCGTCTCTTTCCAAAGCAAAGGCTCATACAGACATTGTTCTAGCCTTTCTCAGATCTCACGGGTGGAAGGTGAACGTAGAAAAGAGTTCCCTGTCTCCGTCGACAAGAGTTCCCTTCTTGGGAACGATAATAGATTCTTTAAAAATGAAGATCTTCGTGACAGAAGTCAGAAAGTCAAAGCTTCTAAACGCTTGTCAAGTTCTTCACTCTATTCTGCAGCCTTCCATAGCTCAGTGCATGGAAGTAGTAGGGTTGATGGTTGCAGCAATGTACATAGTTCCTTTTGCTCAAATTTATCTAAGACCATTACAACTGTGCATGCTCAAGCAGTGGAATGGGGACTATACAGACTTGTCTCCAATGATTCAAGTAGACCAGATGACCAGAGACTCACTCAGTTGGTGGTTGACCCAGGATCACCTGTCCCAGGGAATGAGTTTCTGCAGACCAGAGTGGGTCATTGTCATGACCGACGCCAGTCTATTAGGCTGGGGCGCGGTCTGGGATTCTCTGAAAGCTCAGGGTCTATGGTCTTGGGAAGAGTCTCTTCTCCCGATAAACATTCTGGGACTGAGAGCGATATTCAATACTCTTGGGCTTGGCCTCAACTAGCGAAGGCCGAATTCATAAGATTCCAGTCAGACAGCAATCCACATTCCAGGAGTAGACAACTGGGAGGCGGATTATCTGAGTCATCAGACTTTTCATCCGGGGGAGTGGGAACTTCACCAGGAGGTGTTTGCCCAGTTGACTCAATTATGGGGCATTCCAGACATGGATCTGATGGCGTCTCGTCAGAAATTCAAGGTTCCTTGCTACAGGTCCAGATCCAGGGATCCCAAGGCAACTCTAGTGGATGCATTAGTGGCGCCTTGGTTGTTCAACCTAGCTTATGCGTTTCCACCGTTCCCTCTCCTTCCCAGGCTTGTAGCCAGGATCAAACAGGAGAAGGCCTCGGTGATTCTGATAGCTCCTGCGTGACCACGCAGGACTTGGTATGCAGACCTGGTGAATATGTCATCGGTTCCACCATGGAAGCTACCTTTGAGACAGGATCTTCTAGTACAAGGTCCATTCGGACATCCAAATCTAGTTTCTCTCCAGCTGACTGCTTGGAAATTGAACGCTTGATTTTATCCAAGTGCGGGTTTTCAGATTCAGTGATAGATACTCTGGTCCAAGCCAGAAAACCTGTGACTAGAAGGATTTACCATAAAATATGGAAAAGATATATCTGTTGGTGTGAATCCAAGGGATTCTCATGGAGTAAGATTAAAATTCCCAGGATCCTCTCCTTTCTCCAAGAAGGTTTGGATAAGGGATTGTCAGCGAGTTCTCTAAAAGGACAGATTTCTGCTTTATCTGTCTTGTTACACAAACGACTGGCAGCTGTGCCAGATGTACAAGCTTTTGTACAGGCTTTGGTCAGAACCAAGCCTGTTTACAGACCTTTGATTTCTCCCTGGAGTCTAAATTTAGTTCTTTCAGTTCTTCGAGGGGTTCCGTTTGAACTCTTACATTCCATAGATATCAAGTTACTATCTTGGAAAGTTCTGTTTTTGGTTGCTATTTCTTCTGCTAGAAGAGTTTCTGAACTATCTGCTTTGCAGTGTGATCCACCCTATCTGGTGTTCCATTCAGATAAGGTTGTTTTGCGTACCAAGCCTGGTTTTCTTCCAAAAGTTGTTTCCAACAAGAATATTAACCAGGAAATAGTTGTTCCTTCTTTGTGTCCGAATCCAGTTTCAAAGAAGGAACGTTTGTTACACAATTTAGATGTAGTCCGTGCTTAAAGTTCTATTTAGAAGCAACAAAGGATTTCAGACAAACTTCTTCTTTGTTTGTCGTTTATTCTGGTAAGAGGAGAGGACAAAAAGCTACTGCTACCTCTCTTTCTTTCTGGCTGAAAAGCATTATCCGATTGGCTTATGAGACTGCTGGACGGCAGCCTCCTGAACGAATAACAGCTCACTCTACTAGGGCTGTGGCTTCCACATGGACCTTAAAGAACGAGGCTTCTGTTGATCAGATATGTAAGGCAGCGACTTGGTCTTCTCTGCACACTTTTGCCAAATTCTACAAATTTGATACTTTTGCTTCTTCGGAGGCTATTTTTGGGAGAAAGGTTTTGCAAGCCGTGGTGCCTTCTGTTTAGGTAACCTGATTTGCTCCCTCCCTTCATCCGTGTCCTAAAGCTTTGGTATTGGTTCCCACAAGTAATGGATGACGCCGTGGACCGGACACACAAATGTTGGAGAAAACAGAATTTATGCTTACCTGATAAATTACTTTCTCCAAAGGTATGTCCGGTCCACGGCCCGCCCTGGTTTTTTTAGTCAGGTTTGAAAAATTTCTTTCTCTATACACTACAGTCACCACGGCACCCTATAGTTTCTCCTTTTTTTCTCCTAACTGTCGGTCGAATCACTGGGGGGGCGGAGCCTGGGAGGGACTATATGGACAGCTCTTGCTGTGTGCTCTCCTTGCCATTCCCTGTAGGGGAGGAGAATATCCCACAAGTAATGGATGACGCCGTGGACCGGACACACCGTTGGAGAAAGTAATTTATCAGGTAAGCATAAATTCTGTTTTTCTCCATTTCTGGGTGATCCGGTCTTAATTGGTAGCGGCAAGGCACCTCAGTAAATGAGGTGTGGGGTTGCCTGAGGGGTATTTTAAAAGTTTATTTTTTGTTTATTAAATGTTTTTTCTTAACTTTTCTCACATAATTTTAGCTGGGGATCGATCCTAATTTGGGATAAAATTTAAAGTGTTTTTTTTTCCTTAGCTTAGTTTAGTTGAATATTAACATCTTTGAAACATATCTTAACAAGTTTATTTACTGTTTCACAACATGTCTGATATGGAGCAAGAGCCTGCTCTCATGAATTCATGCTTATTATGTTTAGATGCACAAATTGCAGCACCTATACAATTTTTTTCTTCATGTGTCAAGGAAACCTTGCAAAATAAAGGTAATTTCTCTTGTTAAGTGTATCCAGTCCACGGATCATCCATTACTTATGGAATATATTCTCCTTCCCAACAGGAAGCTGCAAGAGTCCACCCACAGCAAAGCTGCTATATAGCTCCTCCCCTAACTGCCATATTCAGTCATTCTCTTGCAAGCCTCAACATAGATAGGAGGTTGTGAGAGTCTGTGTTGCTTTCTACTTAGTTTATTCTTCAATCAAAAGTTTGTTATTTTTAAATGGCACCGGAGTGTGCTGTTTATCTCAGGCAGTATTTGGAAGAAGAATCTGCCTGCGTTTTTCTATGATCTTAGCAGACGTAACTAAGATCCATTTGCTGTTCTCACACATTCTGAGGAGTGAGGTACTTCAGAGGGGGAATGGCGTGCAGGTTTTCCTGCAGATAAGGTATGTGCAGTAAAATATTTTTCTAGGAATGGAATTGACTAAGAAAATACTGCTGATACCGAAGTAATGTAAGTAAAGCCTTAAATGCAGCGATAGCGACTGGTATCAGGCTTATTAATAGAGATACATACTCTTGTAAAAATGTGTTTTAAAACGTTTGCTGGCATGTTTAATCGTGTTTTAACATATGTTTGGTGATAAAACTTATTGGGGCCTAAGTTTTTTCCACATGGCTGGCTTAAATTTTGCATAGAAACAGTTTCCTGAGGCTTTCCACTGTTATAGTATAAAAGTTACAGTTGGTGCAGTTAAAATTACAAACAGTGACATTCAGCTTCCCTCAGCAGTCCCCTGCATGCTATAGGACATCTCTGAAGGGCTCAAAAGGGCTTCAAAAGTAGGAGCTGTTATGACTGTTTAAAACATATTTTTCGTTTTGTTAATCTGTTTTTTGTATTAAGGGGTTAGTCATCCATTTGCAAGTGGGTGCAATGCTCTGCTAACTTGTTACATACACTGTAAAAATTTAGTTAGTTTAACTGCCTTTTTTCACTGTTATTTCAAATTTTGGCAAAATTTGTTTCTCTTAAAGGCACAGTAACGTTATATATATTTGCTTGTTAACTTGATTTAAAGTGTTTTCCAAGCTTACTAGTCTCATTATTAGTCTGTTCTAACATGTCTGACATAGAGGAAGCTCTGTGTTCATTATGTTTTAAAGCCATGGTGGAACCCCATCTTAGAATGTGTACCAGATGTACTGATTTCATGTTAAACAATAAAGATCATTTTTTGTCTTTAAAAACATTATCACCAGAGGATTCTGACGTGGGGGTAGTTATGCCGACTAACTCTCCCCACGTGTCAGACCTTTTGACTCCCGCTTTAGGGACTCACGCTCAAATGGCGCCAAGTACATCAAGGGCACCCATAGCGTTTCTTTACCAGGGGATTCTGTTGAGGGGAAAGTTATGCCGACTAACTCTCCCCACGTGTCAGACCCTTCGACTCCCGCTTCAGGGACTCACGCTCAAATGGCGCCAAGTACATCAAGGGCGCCCATAGCGTTTATTTTACAAGACATGGCAAAGGTGGTGAATAATATTCTGGCAGCAGTATTAGTCAGACTACCTGAAATTAAAGGAAAGCAGTTAGCTCTGGGGGTAGATACAGAGCATACAGACGCTTTAAGAACCATGTATGATACTACCTCACAATATGCTTAGTCTGTGGGTGATTTTTTTTTTTTTTTTTTTTGACTCAGGGAAGATGATTTAACCTGATTCTGATATTTCTACATTTAAAATTTATGCTTGAGAACCTCCACTTGTTGCTCAGGGAGGCTTTGGCTGCTCTGAATGAATGTGTACAATCGCAGGGCCAGAGAAATTGTGTAGACTGGATAAATAATATGCAGTGCCGGTGTGTACTGATGTTTTTCCAATACCTAAAGAGGTTTACTAAAAAAAAAAAAAAAAAAAAAAAAAAAAAAAAAATTTAATAAGGAATGGGATAGACCAGGTGTGCCGTTCTCTTCCCCTCCTATTTTTTAGAAGAATGTTTTCTAATAGTTTCAACCACACGGGACTTCTGGCAGACAGTTCCTAAGGTGGAGAGAAGAGTTTCTACTGTAGCTAAGCGTACCACTACCTCTGACGAGGACAGTTGTGCTTTTTAGATCCAATGGATAAAAAATGTTTATTCAACAGGGTTTTATCCTGCAGCCCCTTGCATACATTGCTTCTGTCACTGCTGCTGCGGCGTTCTGGGTTGAGTCTCTTGATGAGGCTTTACAGTTAAGCGACTCCATTGGATGAATATATTTGACAAGCTTATGCTAGCCAATTCCTTTGTTTTCTGATGCCTTGTTCATTTGACTAGACTAACGGCTAAGAATTCTGTTTTTTACTATACTGGCGCGCAGAGCGCTATGGCTTATATCATGGTCAGCTGTCGTGACTTTAATAAATAAGCTACTTAACTTCCCTTCAAGGGGCAGACCCTATTCGGGCCTGGTTTGAAGGAGATTATTGCTTATATCACTGGAGGAAAAGGTCATGCCCTTCCTCAGGATAGGTCTAAATCAAGGAAAAAAAAAAAAAAAAAAAAAGTCTAATTTTCGTACCTTTTAAAAACTTCAGGGCAGGTGTGGCATCCTCTTCCTCTAAGGCAAAACAAGAGGGAATTTTTGCTCAGTCCAAGGCGGTCTGGAGACAATCGGACCTGGAACAAAGATAAGCAGGCCAAGGAGCCTGCTGCTGCCTCTAAGGCAGCATGAAGGAACGGACCCCTATCCGGTAACGGATCCTATAGGGGGCAGACTTTCATTCTTTGCCCAGGCGTGGGCAAGAGATGCCCAGGATCCCTAGGCATTGGAATTTATATCCCAGAGATATCTTCTGGATTTCAAAGATTCCCCCCCAAAAAAAGGGGAGATTTCGCCTTTCACAATTATCTGCAAACCAGATAAAGAAGGAGGCATTCTTACATTGTGTACGAGATCCATCCAGTTCCAAGAGAGGAACAGGGACAGAGTTTTTACTCAAATCTGTTTGTGGTTCCCAAGGAGAGGGAACCTTCAGACCTATTTTGGATCTAAAGATCTTAAACAAATTCCTCAGAATTCCGTCATTTAAGATGGAAACTATTCGTACCATCTTAACTATGATCCAGGAGAGTCAATAGAGGACTACAATGGATTTGAAGGATGCTTATCCTCACATTGTGATGCATAAAGATCACCATCGTTTTTTCAGGTTTGCCTTTCTAGACAGGCATTACCAGTTTGTAGCTCTTTCCTTTGGGATATCTACAGCCCCAAGAATCTTTATGGAGGTTCTGGGGTCGCTTTGGCGGTCCTTAGACCGCGGGGCATAGAAGTGGCCCCTTATTTAGACGACATCCTGATACAGGCGTCAAACATCCAAATTGCCCAGTCTCATACGGACGTAGTACTGGCATTTCTGAGATCACATGGGGGGAAAGTGAACAAGGAAAGAGTTCTCTATCCCCAATCTCAAGGGTTTCCCTCCTAGGGACTCTGATAAATTCTGTAGAAATGAAAATTTACCTGACGGAGTCCAGGTTGTCAAAGTTTCTAAATTTCTGCCGTGTTTTTTTCATCCAATCCGCGCCCTTCGGTGGCTCAGTACATGAATGAAATCGGCTTAATGGTAGCGGCAAGGGACATAGTACCGTTTGCACGTCTACATTTCAGACCGCTGCAACTATGCATGCTCAGTCAGAGGAACGGGGATTACACAGATTTGTCCCCCTGTTAAACCTGGACCAAGAGACCAGAGATTCTCTTCTCTGGTGACTATGTCGGGTCCATCTGTCCAAGGGTATGACCTTCCGCAGGTCAGATGGGACAATTGTTACAATAGATGCCAGCCTTTTAGGTTGGGATGCAGTCTGGAACTCCCTGAAGGCTCAGGGATAGTGGACTTAGGAGGAGACCCTCCTTCTAATAAATATTCTGGAACTGGGAGTGATATTCCATGCTCTTCAGACTTGGCCTCAGTTAGCAACTCTGAGGTACATCATACTCAGTCGGACAATATACACGACTGTGGCTTACATCAGCCATCAAGGGGGAACAGAAGTTCCCTAGCGATGTTAGAAGTCTTACAATAATTCACTGGACAGAGGCTCACTCTTGTCTATCAGCTATCCATATCCCAGGTGTTGAGAACTGGGAGGTGGATTTTCTAAGTTGTCAGACTTTTCTTCCGGGGGAGTGGGATTTCCTCCGGAGGTCAAGACCAAGCAGGAGAGGGCTTTGGTGTTTTTGACAGCGCCTGCGTAGCCACGCAGGACCTGGTATGCAGATCTGGTGGACATGTCATCCTTTCCATCACGGTCTCTGCTTCAGAGACAGGTCCCTCTACCTCAGGGTCCTTTCAACCATCTAAATAGAATCAATCTGAGATGGACTGCCTGGAGACTGAACGCTTGATGTTATCAAAGCATGGCTTCTCCGAGTCAGTCATTGATACCTTAATACAGACATGAAAGCCTGTCTCTAGGAAAATTGAACATAGATATGGTGTAAATATCTGATTGTTATGAATCCAAGGGTTACTCATGGAGTAAAGTCTGGATTCCCAGGATATTATCTTTTCTCCAAGATGTTTTTGAGAAAAGGGTTGTCAGCTAATTCCTTAAAAGGGGACAGATTTTTACTCTGTCTATTTTTTTGCACAAGCGTCTGGCAGGTATTCTAGACGTTCAGGCATTTGGTCAGGCTTTGGTTAGATCCAAGCCTGTGTTTAAAACTGTTGCTCCGCCATGGAGCTTAAACCTGATTCTTAAGGTTCTTCAAGAAGTTCCGTTTGAACCTTTTTTGTTCCATAGATATCAATCTTTATCTTGGAAAGTTCCTTTTGGGTAGCTAATTCCTCGACTCGTAGAGTCTCCAAGTTATCTGTGTTACAATGTGATTCTCCTTATCTGGTCCTTCGTACGGATAAGGTAGTCCTGCGTACCAACCTGGGTTTTTTCCTAAGGTGGTATCTAACAAGTACATCACTCAAGAGATAGTTGTTCCATGCTTGTATCCTAATCCTTCCTCAAAGAAGGAACGTCTATTACACAATATTGGACGTGGTTTGTGCTTTAAAGTTTTACTTACAAGCTACTACAGTTTTCATCAAACGTTCACCTTGTTTGTTGTCTATTCTGGACAGAGGAGAGGTCAAAAGACTTCAGCAGCCTCTCTGTCTTTTTGGTTAAAAAGCATAATTCATTTAGCTTATGAGACTGCTGGACAGCAGCCTCCTGAAGGGATTACAGCTCATTCTACTAGAGCTGTGGTTTTCACTTGGGCCTTTTTTAAATGTGGCTTCTGTTGAACAGATTTACAAGACGGAGTCTTGGTCTGCACTTCATACTTTTCAAATTTAACAAATTTGATACCTTGCTTCTTCAGAGGCTATTTTTGGGAGAAAGGTTTTTTTTACAGGCAGTGGTAACTTCCGTTTAAGTACCTGCCTTGTCCCTCCCATCATCCGTGTACTTTAGCTTTGGTATTGGTATTCCATAAGTAATGGATGATCCGTGGACTGGATACACTTAACAAGAGAAAACATAATTTATGCTTACCTGATAAATTTATTTCTCTTGTAGTGTATCCAGTCCACGGCCCGCCCTGTCACTTTAAGGCAGGTAATTTTTTCATTTGAACTACAGTCACCACTGCACCCTATGGTTTTTCCTTTCTCTGCATGTTTTCGGTCGAATGACTGAATATGGCAGTTAGGGGAGGAGCTATATAGCAGCTTTGCTGTGGGTGGACTCTTGCAGCTTCCTGTTGGGAAGGAGAATATATTCCATAAGTAATGGATGATCCGTGGACTGGATACACTACAAGAGAAATAAATTTATCAGGTAAGCATAAATTATGTTTTTCCATTTTGCAGGATTGTTATCAGATCAGCTTTGCAATTCCTGAATGTATGACATAAGGCATTCTAACAGTCTAATGCTGCTCTTGCTACTAAAGGGAACTATCCTTCTGTTTCTTCTGATTACAAGGGAGTGCTTGAGATTTTGCACTCTGCACATGTGGCTGCTATGCCTCCTCCAAGTATATACAAAGGTTATATGTCTTAAAGTCATCCTGAAGTTACATTATCAGGTTCTTCTGCATCATCAGAGATCAGAACACATTAGGATATCCTTAAAGGACCAGTAAACACAGTAGATTTGCATAATCAACAAATGCAAGCTAACAAGACAATACAATAGCATTTACTCTGAATTTCAAATGAGTAGTAGATTATTTTCTAACACATTTCAAAGTTATGCAAATTGCCACTCCCCCTGTACCATGTGATAGCAATCAGCCAATCACAAATGCATATACGTATAGTCTGTGAGTTCTTGCACATGCTCAGTAGGAGCTGGTGACTCAAAAAGTGTAAATATAAAAGACACTGCACTTTTTTTTAATGGAAGTAAATTGGAAAGTTGTTTAAAATTACATGCTGTATCTTTATCATGAAAATTTAATAAAACCTGAGTGTCCCTTTAAAGTTTTTAGATACCTCCGATTGTTTTCTCAATGTAAGTTTTTTATGATGATCAGGAGTCCTAATGAATAGAACACAGAGTCTACCTCTTTCATATTTGGGTTTGAACATCCTAATTCTTTGCTTAAAGAGGTTCATTGTACTTTAGGCATCCAAGACACATTCTAATTTGAGGGAAAACCTTCTAAGTGTAATGCACAGAAGGCAGGGCAGTCCATGGCAGCAATATCAAGGAAATCCAGCAGTATAGCAGATCAGGGGTAAACCAATAGAAGGACCAGGAACAGGCAGGAATCAGCAATAAAGGGAAATCCAACAGTATAGCAGTTCAGGGGTAAACCAATAGAATGGTCAGACAAGCAAGGTTCAGCAACGGTATATCAATCCTATACAATTTTTTTCTTCATGTGTCAAGGAAACCTTGCAAAATAAAGGTAATTTATTTTAGCCTAATGTCTCTCAGGATGATGCTGTTAAAATAATACCTCAGCTTTCTCCTGCTATGTCCCAAGCCTCAATGGTGTCATGTGCAGTGCCCTGCGGTTCCTCTATAACTCCTAGTGGAGTTTATTGAAAAGCAGAAATTGCTGCCCATGTATCTTCAGCAGTATCTGTGGCATTAGCTGCCATTCCAAGATTACAAGGAAAATGCAAGAGGAAATCTAGAAATTCAGAAAGTAAGGTGTCTGTCCTCAGTTCTGCTTCTCAAGTTGCTCTTTCTCATAAGTCTGATGAGGAAGATACTTTGGGACTTTCTGAGGGTGAAATCTCAGATTCAGACAGTTTAATTCCTTCTTCAGAGACTATTGTTAAAGGAGGTTTCTCCTGTTAAGTGTAGTCAGTCCACGGGTCATCATTACTTATGGGATATTAACTCCTCCCCAACAGGAAGTGCAAGAGGATCACCCAAGCAGAGCTGCTATATAGCTCCTCCCCTCTACGTCACACCCAGTCATTCTCTTGCACCCAACTAATAGATAGGATGTGTGAGAGGACTGTGGTGATTAAACTTAGTTTTTTATATCTTCAATCAAGAGTTTGTTATTTTAAACGGCACCGGAGTGTGTTGTTTCCTTCTCAGGCAGAATTTGAAGAAGAATCTACCTGAGTTTTTGTATATGATCTTAGCGGACGTAACTAAGATCCGTTTGCTGTTCTCGGCCATTCTGAGGAGTAAGGTAACTTCAGATCAGGGGACAGCGGGCAGGTTCACCTGCAAAGAGGTATGTTGCAGTATATTATTTTCTAAGGAATGGAATTGACTAAGAAAATACTGCTAATACCGATATAATGTAAGTACAGCCTTAAATGCAGTAGTAGCAACTGGTATCAGGCTGTTATGTATGTATGTTTACACTTAAGTATTTCTGGGGAATGGCACTTCACTGGGAAAATACTGTATGCATATAATTTTTAGCCTAACTTGCAGTGTGAGCGACCAGCAGCAGGCTTTTTAATGACATTTCATATATTAGATTTTAAACGTTTACTGGCATGTTAAATCGTTTAATTATCTGAGGTACTTGGTGAAAATTGTTTTGGGCTTTATTTTCCACATGGCTGTCGTTTGTTTTAAATTAAAACAGTTTACTGAGCTTCCCTCACTGTGGTAGTGTGAGTGGGAGGGGCCTATTTTGGCGTTTTACTACGCATCAGAAATTCAGTCACAGTCTGTCTTTTTCTCCCTGCATGATCCAGGACGTCTCCACAGAGCTCAGGGGTCTTCAAAACTAGTTTTGAGGGAGGTAATCACTCACAGCAGACCTGTGAGACTGTGCTTGACTGTGATAAAAACGCTTATATTTTCAATTGTTATACACGTTTTTTTTCTGATATTAAGGGTTAATCATCCATTGCTAATGAGTGCAATCCTTTGCTAAATTTGGTTTCTATAACTAATCCGGTTCATTGTTATTCAACTGTGACAGTTTTTGTGTGCTTCTTAAAGGCACAGTAACGTTTTTACATATTGCTTGTAAATTTAGTTGAAAAGTATTTCCAAGCTTGCTAGTCTAATTGCTAGTTTGTTTAAACATGTCTGACACAGAGGAATCTCTTTCTGCTATATGTTCAAAAGCCAAGGTGGAGCCCAATAGAAATTTATGTACTAATTGCATTGATGCTACTTTAAATAAAAGTCAATCTATACATGTTAAGCAACATTCACCAGACAACGAGGGGGAAGTTATGCCGACTAACTTGCCTCACGTGTCAGTACCTGCATCTCCCGCTCAGGAGGTGCGTGATATTGTAACGCCAAGTACATCAGGGCGGCCATTACAAATCACTCTACAAGACATGGCTAATGTTATGACTGAAGTTTTGTCTAAATTGCCAGAACTTAGAGGTAAACGAGATCACTCTGGGATGAGAACAGAGTATACTGATAATGCTAGGGCCATGTCTGATACTGCGTCACAATTGGCAGAGCATGAGGACGGAGAGCTTCATTCTGCGGGTGACGGATCTGATCCAAATAAACTGGATTCAGACATTTCAAATTTTAAGTTTAAGCTGGAAAACCTCCGTGTATTGTTAGGGGAGGTGTTAGCGGCTCTGAATGATTGTAACACAGTTGCAATCCCAGAGAAAATGTGTAGGTTGGATAAATATTTTGCGGTACCGACGAGTACTGACGTTTTTCCTATACCTAAGAGACTTACTGAAATTATTACTAAGGAGTGGGATAGACCCGGTGTGCCTTTCTTACCCCCTCCTATATTCAGAAAAATGTTTCCAATAGACGCCACCACACGGGACTTATGGCAAACGGTCCCTAAGGTGGAGGGAGCAGTTTCTACTTTAGCTAAGCGTACCACTATCCCGGTGGAGGATAGCTGTGCCTTTTCAGATCCAATGGATAAAAAGTTAGAGGGTTACCTTAATAAAATGTTTGTTCAACAAGGTTTTATATTACAACCCCTTGCATGCATTGCGCCTGTCACGGCTGCGGCAGCATTTTGGTTTGAGTCTCTGGAAGAGACCCTTGACTCAGCGACATTAGATGAGATTTCACACAAGCTTAAAACCCTTAAGCTAGCTAATTCATTTATTTCTGATGCCGTAGTACATTTAACTAAACTTACGGCTAAGAATGATGTCACTTCTAAATCGAAATTACTTAACATACCTTTCAAGGGGCAGACTTTATTCGGGCCCGGTTTGAAAGAAATTATCGCTGATATTACGGGAGGTAAAGGCCATGCCCTGCCTCAAGACAGAGCCAAACCCAGGACTAGACAGTCTAATTTTCGTGCCTTTCGTAACTTCAAGGCAGGAGCAGCTTCAACTTCCTCTGCTCCAAAACAGGAAGGAGCTGTTGCTCGCTACAGACAGGGCTGGAAACCTAACCAGGCCTGGAACAAGGGCAAGCAGGCCAGAAAACCTGCTGCTGCCCCTAAGACAGCATGAAGTGAGGGCCCCCGATCCGGAAACGGATCTAGTGGGGGGCAGACTCTCTCTCTTCGCCCAGGCTTGGGCAAGAGATGTCCAGGATCCCTGGGCGTTGGAGATCATATCTCAGGGATATCTTCTGGACTTCAAAGCTTCTCCTCCACAGGGGATATTTCACCTTTCAAGGTTGTCAACAAACCAGATAAAGAAAGAGGCGTTTCTACGCTGTGTACAAGACCTTTTACTAATTGGAGTGATCCACCCAGTTCCGCGGTCGGAACACGTACAAGGGTTTTACTCAAATCTGTTTGTGGTTCCCAAAAAAGAGGGAACCTTCAGACCAATATTAGATTTAAAGATCCTAAACAAATTCCTAAGAGTTCCATCATTCAAGATGGAAACTATTCGGACAATCTTACCCATGATCCAAAGAGGTCAGTACATGACCACAGTGGATTTAAAGGATGCTTACCTTCACATACCGATTCACAGAGAGCATTACCGGTATCTAAGGTTTGCCTTCCTAGACAGGCATTACCAGTTTGTAGCTCTTCCCTTCGGGTTGGCTACGGCTCCAAGAATCTTTACAAAGGTTCTGGGCTCTCTTCTGGCGGTACTAAGACCGCGAGGAATTTCGGTAGCTCCGTACCTAGATGACATTCTGATACAAGCGTCAAGCTTTCAAACTGCCAAGTCTCATACAGAGTTAGTACTGGCATTTCTAAGGTCGCATGGGTGGAAAGTAAACGAGGAGAAGAGTTCTCTCTTACCACTCACAAGAGTTCCCTTCTTGGGGACTCTTATAGATTCTGTAGAAATGAAAATTTACCTGACAGAGGACAGGTTAACAAAGCTTCTAAATGCTTGTCGTGCCCTTCATTCCATTCAACACCCGTCAGTGGCTCAATGCATGGAGGTAATCGGCTTAATGGTAGCGGCAATGGACATAGTTCCTTTTGCACGCCTGCACCTCAGACCGCTGCAATTGTGCATGCTAAGTCAGTGGAATGGGGATTACTCAGATTTGTCCCCTACGCTGAATCTGGATCAAGAGACCAGAGATTCTCTTCTATGGTGGCTTTCTCGGCCACATCTGTCCAGGGGGATGCCCTTCAGCAGGCCAGACTGGACAATTGTAACTACAGACGCCAGCCTACTAGGTTGGGGCGCTGTCTGGAATTCCCTGAAGGCTCAGGGATCATGGACTCAAGAGGAGAGTCTCCTTCCAATAAACATTCTGGAATTGAGAGCAGTTCTCAATGCCCTTCTGGCTTGGCCTCAGTTAGCAACTCTGAGGTTCATCAGGTTTCAGTCGGACAACATCACGACTGTGGCTTACATCAACCATCAGGGGGGGACAAGAAGTTCCTTAGCGATGATGGAAGTATCAAAGATAATTCGCTGGGCAGAGTCTCACTCTTGCCACCTGTCAGCGATCCACATCCCAGGAGTGGAGAACTGGGAGGCGGATTTCCTAAGTCTCCAGACTTTTCATCCGGGGGAGTGGGAACTTCATCCGGAGGTCTTTGCCCAAATACTTCGACGTTGGGGCAAACCAGATATGGATCTCATGGCGTCTCGCCAGAACGCCAAGCTTCCTCGTTACGGGTCCAGGTCCAGGGACCCGGGAGCGGTCCTGATAGATGCCTTGACAGCACCTTGGACCTTCAGGATGGCTTATGTGTTTCCACCCTTCCCGATGCTTCCTCGTTTGATTGCCAGGATCAAACAGGAGAAAGCATCAGTGATTCTAATAGCGCCTGCGTGGCCACGCAGGACCTGGTATGCAGATCTAGTGGACATGTCATCCTGTCCACCTTGGTCTCTGCCTCTGAGACAGGACCTTCTAATTCAGGGTCCTTTCAAACATCAAAATCTAATTTCTCTGAAGCTGACTGCATGGAAATTGAACGCTTAATTTTATCAAAGCGTGGATTTTCGGAGCCAGTAATTGATACCTTAATACAGGCTAGGAAACCTGTTACCAGGAAGATTTACCATAAGATATGGCGTAAATACTTACACTGGTGCGAATCCAAGGGTTACTCATGGAGTAAGGTTAGGATTCCTAGGATATTGTCTTTTCTACAAGAAGGTTTAGAAAAGGGTTTATCTGCAAGTTCTTTAAAGGGACAGATCTCAGCTCTGTCCATCCTTCTACACAAACGTCTGTCAGAAGTTCCAGACGTTCAGGCTTTTTGTCAGGCTTTGGCTAGAATTAAGCCTGTGTTTAAGACTGTAGCTCCACCGTGGAGCTTAAACTTAGTTCTTAATGTTTTACAGGGTGTTCCGTTTGAACCCCTTCATTCCATTGATATCAAGCTGTTATCTTGGAAAGTTCTGTTTTTAATGGCTATTTCCTCGGCTCGTAGAGTCTCTGAGTTATCAGCCTTACATTGTGATTCTCCGTATCTGATTTTTCATTCAGATAAGGTAGTTCTGCGTACTAAACCTGGGTTCTTACCTAAGGTAGTCACTAACAAGAATATCAATCAAGAGATTGTTGTTCCATCATTGTGTCCTAACCCTTCTTCAAAGAAGGAACGACTTCTGCACAATCTAGATGTAGTCCGTGCCCTGAAATTTTATTTACAGGCAACTAAAGATTTTCGCCAAACTTCTTCCCTGTTTGTCGTTTATTCTGGACAGAGGAGAGGTCAAAAAGCATCTGCTACCTCTCTATCCTTTTGGCTTCGTAGCATAATATGCTTAGCCTATGAGACTGCTGGACAGCAACCTCCTGAAAGGATTACAGCTCACTCTACTAGAGCTGTGGCTTCCACTTGGGCCTTTAAGAACGAGGCCTCTGTTGAACAGATTTGCAAGGCTGCAACTTGGTCTTCTCTTCATACTTTTTCCAAATTTTACAAATTTGACACTTTTGCTTCTTCGGAGGCTGTTTTTGGGAGAAAGGTTCTTCAGGCAGTGGTTCCTTCCGTATAGAGATCCTGCCTGTCCCTCCCGTCATCCGTGTACTTAGCTTTGGTATTGGTATCCCATAAGTAATGATGACCCGTGGACTGACTACACTTAACAGGAGAAAACATAATTTATGCTTACCTGATAAATTCCTTTCTCCTGTAGTGTAGTCAGTCCACGGCCCGCCCTGTTTTTTAAGGCAGGTCTAAATTTTTAAATTATACTCCAGTCACCACTGCACCCTATAGTTTCTCCTTTCTCGTTTGGTTCTCGGTCGAATGACTGGGTGTGACGTAGAGGGGAGGAGCTATATAGCAGCTCTGCTTGGGTGATCCTCTTGCACTTCCTGTTGGGGAGGAGTTAATATCCCATAAGTAATGATGACCCGTGGACTGACTACACTACAGGAGAAAGGAATTTATCAGGTAAGCATAAATTATGTTTTTTAGCTACTTTAGATAACTTCGACACCCCGGTCGTTGTCACTCCTAAGAAATCTAGTAAACTTTATAGTTTCTTTGATGAACCTTCCACTTTAGAGGTTTTTCCTGTTCCAGACCGTGCTAGGGAGATTATATCACAGGAATGGGAGAAACCAGGGTTGTCTTTTTCCCCATTTTTAAGAAAATGTTTCCTGTCAAGGACTTCATTAAAGAGGGAATACACGAAGTACATCCGCACTACACAGGGCAGGAGGTCAATCGAGAGGCATGCACCGTAGCCAAAAAAGATTGCAAGTTCACAAAAAGAACTCCCTTGAAGCATCCAGGATAAGAATAATAGATGTTTATTGGGAAACAGGATAAAAACAAATTCAGAGCCAATGCTCCATTTAGCAAGAGGTCAGGGTCACAGCTGAACAAACTGCAGACATGTTTTGCGTGTGTTGACACGCTTGATCACTGCTGTATGTGAGCTGTGTATCTGGCCTCTATTTAAAGGGACCTTACATAATTAAAAACAATCAGGTTAACCCTTTCCTATCTACACTATAAATTTGAAAGTACACAAGACTCATTACTATGAGATAAGGAGTTAGATAGACCCTTAAATATAATGTCACTTACAAGTTAGCCTTACGTATTGGATCTGGCACCCCCTGCAGGTCAAAAGGTAAATGACATGGGTTGACCTGCAATTTAATTTAAATCTAATGTCATATTCACAGCCAGCGATGGTTGATTTAAATTTTGTGCCTTCTTTTACATAGTTTTTACATAGTTGCAAGTTTTGCACTTTTGTGCTTTACATTTATTAAACCCAAGTTTATTTGGAAGCCAAGTTTTATTGTGAAAGCTAGGGAGATCAGAGGGGGCAATCATATTTCCAATTGTTTTGCCTTTTCTGGCTACAAATCTGCAGCCTTCGCTGGCCACTTTTTCCAATCCTGAATCTATCGCTAATATCGGCAAACTTTCTTTTATAGTATTACAAATTTTTTTAAATTCAAGACTATAAAGGGTACTGAACACTACTTTGTTTCCTTATCATTGTACCGTTGATTCTTTCCTTTATACTTTAATAAATTTTCCCTGGGTATTTGATCCACCACTTTTTTGGTACTTTCTAACAGTATTTTGCACTGATTTTCATAATTTACTGTGTCAGAGCAAATACACCTAGTTCTTATAAATTGCCCTTTGGGTATGGCTTTTTTTTAACATGGCAGGGGTGACATGACTTAAAATTTAGCATGGTGTTCCCCCCTGTGGGTTTTCTATATACTGTGGTATTTATCATGTTGGTATTGGGATCTACTACCAACTCTAAGTCCAAGAACTTAATGGTATTTTTATTAAATTCTGCAGTAAATTTTAAATTCATATGATTTGAATTAATATGTTTAAGGAACTTCTCTATGGAGGTTTCATCTCCATTCCACACCACCAACAGCTCGTCAATATAGCGGACATAATAAACGAAATGTTGTTTGTAAAGGTTGTCATCTCCATAGACGTGGCAGGCCTCCAACCAACCCATAAAGAGGTTGGCATAGGAGGGGGACTTCATTAAAAACTTTTGGTATACTGTACCCAAAGTTGAAAGGGCCACTTCCACTCTGGCTAAGAGAACCACTATTCCTATTGAGGATAGCTGCTCTTTTATGACTCTGATGGACAAGAAGCTGGAGGCTAATTTGAAAATTGTTTATGTTCATCAAGGTCTCCAATGGCAACCTGCGGTGTGTATTGCCACCGTCACTAGGGTGGCATCTTATTGGTTCCACACCTTGTCTGATTCTCTTCAAGAAGAGACTTCCTTGGACGAAATTCAGGATAGGATTAAAACTCTTAAATTGGCCAATTCCTTTTATTGCAGAATGCCATTTCTCCAACATTAGTGTGTCCGGTCCACGGCGTCATCCTTACTTGTGGGATATTCTCTTCCCCAACAGGAAATGGCAAAGAGTCCCAGCAAAGCTGGCCATATAGTCCCTCCTAGGCTCCGCCCACCCCAGTCATTCTCTTTGCCGTTGCACAGGCAACATCTCCACGGAGATGGCTAAGAGTTTTTTGGTGTTTAAATGTAGTTTTTATTCTTCTATCAAGTGTTTGTTATTTTAAAATAGTGCTGGTATGTACTATTTACTCTGAAACAGAAAAGGATGAAGATTTCTGTTTGTGAGAGGAAGATGATTTTAGCAGACAGTAACTAAAATCGATTGCTGTTTCCACATAGGACTGTTGAGATGAAGTAACTTCAGTTGGGGGAAACAGTTAGCAGACTTTTCTGCTTAAGGTATGACTAGCCATATTTCTAACAAGACCATGTAATGCTGGAAGGCTGTCATTTCCCCTTATGGGGACCGGTAAGCCATTTTCTTAGTCAAACAAACAGAATAAAGGGCTTATTATGGGCTAAAAAACTGGTAGACTTTTTTATGGGCTAAATCGATTGCTTTATTTGGGCATTTTATTCATATTTATGCTGACAATTTGCATTTATAAACTTGGGGAACGTTTATTAAACGGCAGGCACTGTGTTAGACACTTTTTCCAGTCAGGGGGCCTTCCTAGTTGTAGACTGAGCCTCATTTTTGCGCCATTACTGCGCAGTTGTTTTTTGAGAGCAGGGCATGCAGATGCATGTGTGAGGATCTAAAAATTGCTGGAAAAGCTTCTAGAAGGCGTCAATTGGTATCGTATTCCCCTCTGGGCTTGGTTGGGTCTCAGCAAAGACTATAGCTGGGACTGTATAGGGGTTAAATTTATAAACGGCTCCGGTTCCGTTATTGTAAGGGTTAAAGCTCTGAAACAATTCCTTCATACTTTTTCACATATTCAGTAATAAAGTGTTTTCTGTTTAAAATTTAAAGAGACAGTAACGGTTTTGTTTTAAAACGTTTTTTGTGCTTTGTTGACAAGTTTAAGCCTGTTTAACATGTCTGTATCTTCAGAAAAGCTATGTTCTATATGTATGAAAGCCAATGTGTCTCCCCATTTAAATGTATGTGATAATTGTGCCATAGCGTCCAAACAAAGTAAGGACAGTACTGCCACAGATAATGAAATTGCCCAAGATGATTCCTCAGATGAGGGGAGTAAACATGATACTACATCATCTCCTACTGTGTCTACACCAGTTTTGCCCACGCAGGAGGCCCCTAGTACATCTAGTGCGCCAATGCTTATTACCATGCAACAATTAACGGCTGTAATGGATAACTCCATAGCAAATATTTTATCCAAAATGCCTACTTATCAGAGAAAGCGCGATTGCTCTGTTTTAAACACTGAAGAGCAGGAGGGCGCTGATGATAATTGTTCTGTCATACCCTCACACCAATCTGAAGGGGCCATGAGGGAGGTTTTGTCAGATGGAGAAATTTCAGATTCAGGAAAAATTTCTCAACAAGCTGAACCTGATGTTGTGACATTTAAATTTAAATTAGAACATCTCCGCGCACTGCTTAAGGAGGTGTTATCTACTCTGGATGATTGTGACAACTTGGTCATTCCAGGGAAATTATGCAAGATGGACAAGTTCCTAGAGGTTCCGGTGCACCCCGACGCTTTTCCTATACCCAAGCGGGTGGCGGACATAGTAAATAAGGAGTGGGAAAAGCCCGGCATACCTTTTGTTCCCCCCCTATATTTAAGAAATTATTTCCTATGGTCGACCCCAGAAAGGACTTATGGCAGACAGTCCCTAAGGTCGAGGGGGCAGTTTCTACTCTAAACAAACGCACTACTATTCCCTATCGAAGATAGTTGTGCTTTCAAAGATCCTATGGATAAAAAATTGGACGGTTTGCTTAAAAAGATTTTTGTACAGCAAGGTTACCTTCTACAACCAATTTCATGCATTGTTCCTGTCACTACAGCAGCGTGGTTCTGGTTCGAGGAACTAGAAAAGTCGCTCAGTAGAGAGACTCCATATGAGTAGGTTATGGACAGAGTTCACGCACTTAAATTGGCTAACTCTTTTATTTTAGATGCCGCTTTGCAATTAGCTAGATTAGCGGCGAAAAATTCAGGGTTTGCTATCGTGGCGCGCAGAGCGCTTTGGC
The DNA here is from genome assembly GCF_027579735.1 of Bombina bombina. NCBI lineage: Eukaryota > Metazoa > Chordata > Amphibia > Anura > Bombinatoridae > Bombina > Bombina bombina. Next base: position 610,304,598 of record NC_069501.1, on the reverse strand, counting down.
TAAAGTCTTGGTCAGCGGATGTGTCATCCAAGACAAAATTGCTTAACATCCCTTTCAAAGGTAAAACTCTATTTGGACCAGAATTGAAAGAGATTATTTCAGACATCACTGGGGGAAAGGGCCACGCCCTTCCACAAGATAGGTCTTTCAAGGCTAAAAATAAGTCTAATTTTCGTTCCTTTCGCAATTTCAGGAACGGACCGGCCTCTAATTCTGCATCCTCTAAGCAAGAGGGTAATGCCTCACAACCCAAACCAGCCTGGAAACCGATGCAAGGCTGGAACAAGGGTAAGCAGGCCAAGAAGCCTGCCGCTGCTAACAAAACAGCATGAAGGAGAAGCCCCCGATCCGGGACCGGATCTAGTGGGGGGCACACTCTCTCTCTTTGCTCAGGCTTGGGCAAGAGATGTTCAGGATCCCTGGGCGCTAGAAATAGTTTCTCATGGTTATCTCCTGGAATTCAAGGAACTACCCCCAAGGGGAAGGTTCCACATGTCTCACTTATCCTCAAACCAAATAAAGAGACAGGCATTCTTACATTGTGTAAAAGACCTGTTAAAGATGGGAGTGATACACCCAGTTCCAAGAAAGGAACAAGGAATGGGATTTTATTCCAATCTGTTCGTAGTTCCCAAAAAAGAGGGAACTTTCAGACCAATTTTGGATTTAAAGATCCTAAACAAATTTCTCAGGGTACCATCGTTCAAGATGGAAACCATTCGAACGATTCTACCCACTATCCAGGAAAGTCAATTTATGACTACCGTGGATCTAAAGGATGCGTACCTACATATTCCTATCCACAAAGAACATCATCAGTTCCTAAGGTTCGCTTTTCTGGACAAGCATTACCAGTTTGTGGCCCTCCCATTCGGGTTAGCCACTGCTCCAAGGATTTTCACAAAGGTGCTAGGGTCCCTTCTAGCGGTTCTAAGACCGAGGGGCATTGCAGTAGTACCTTACTTGGACGACATTCTAATACAAGCGTCGTCCCTGTCAAAAGCAAAGGCTCATACAGACATCAGTCTGGCCTTTCTCAGATCACACGGATGGAAGGTGAACATAGAAAAAAGTTCTCTGTCTCCGTCGACAAGAGTTCCCTTCTTGGGAACAATAATAGATTCCTTAGAAATGAGGATTTTTCTGACAGAGGTCAGAAAATCAAAACTTCTAAGCTCTTGTCAAGTTCTTCATTCTGTTCCTCGTCCTTCCATAGCGCAGTGCATGGAAGTAGTAGGGTTGATGGTTGCAGCAATGGACATAGTTCCTTTTGCACGAATTCATCTAAGACCATTACAACTGTGCATGCTCAAACAGTGGAATGGGGACTATACAGACTTGTCTCCAATGATTCAAGTAGATCAGAAGACCAGAGATTCACTCCGTTGGTGGCTGACCCTGGACCATCTGTCCCAGGGAATGAGCTTCCGCAGACCAGAGTGGGTCATTGTCACGACCGACGCCAGTCTAGTGGGCTGGGGCGCAGTCTGGGAATCCCTGAAAGCTCAGGGTTTATGGTCTCGGGAAGAGTCTCTTCTCCCGATAAACATTCTGGAACTGAGAGCGATATTCAATGCTCTCAGGGCTTGGCCTCAGCTAGCAAAGGCCAGATTCATAAGGTTCCAATCAGACAACATGACGACCGTTGCGTATATCAATCATCAGGGGGGAACAAGGAGTTCCCTGGCGATGAAAGAAGTGACCAAAATAATTCAATGGGCGGAGGATCACTCCTGCCACCTGTCTGCGATCCACATCCCAGGTGTGGAAAACTGGGAGGCGGATTTTCTGAGTCGTCAGACATTCCATCCGGGGGAGTGGGAACTCCATCCGGAGATCTTTGCCCAAATAACTCAATTATGGGGCATTCCAGACATGGATCTGATGACGTCTCGTCAGAACTTCAAGGTTCCTTGCTACGGGTCCAGATCCAGGGATCCCAAGGCGACTCTAGTAGATGCACTAGTAGCACCTTGGACCTTCAACCTAGCTTATGTATTTCCACCGTTTCCTCTCATTCCCAGGCTGGTAGCCAGGATCAATCAGGAGAGGGCCTCGGTGATCTTGATAGCTCCTGCGTGGCCACGCAGGACTTGGTATGCAGACCTGGTGAATATGTCATCGGCTCCACCATGGAAGCTACCTTTGAGACAGGACCTTCTTGTTCAGGGTCCATTCGAACATCCAAATCTGGTCTCCCTCCAGCTGACGGCTTGGAGATTGAACGCTTGATTCTATCGAAGCGTGGGTTTTCAGATTCTGTGATAGATACTCTGGTTCAGGCCAGAAAACCGGTAACTAGAAAGATTTACCATAAAATATGGAAAAGATATATCTGTTGGTGTGAATCCAAAGGATTCCCATGGAATAAGATAAAAATTCCTAAGATTCTCTCCTTTCTACAAGAAGGTTTGGAGAAAGGATTATATGCAAGTTCTCTAAAGGGACAGATCTCTGCTTTATCTGTCTTACTACACAAAAGACTGGCAGCTATGCCAGATGTTCAAGCATTTGTTCAGGCTCTGGTCAGGATCAAGCCTGTTTACAGACCTTTGACTCCTCCCTGGAGTCTAAATCTAGTTCTTTCAGTTCTTCAAGGGGTTCCGTTGAACCTTTAAATTCCATAGATATTAAGTTACTATCTTGGAAAGTTTTGTTTTTGGTTGCAATTTCTTCTGCTAGAAGAGTTTCAGAGTTATCTGCTCTGCAGTGTTCTCCGCCCTATCTGGTGTTCCATGCAGATAAGGTGGTTTTGCGTACTAAGCCTGGTTTTCTTCCTAAGGTTGTTTCTAACAAAAATATTAACCAGGAGATAGTTGTTCCTTCTTTATGTCCGAATCCAGTTTCAAAGAAGGAACGTTTGTTACACAATTTGGACGTAGTCCGTGCTCTAAAATTCTATTTAGAGGCTACAAAAGATTTCAGACAAACTTCTTCCTTGTTTGTTGTTTATTCTGGTAAAAGGAGAGGTCAAAAAGCGACTTCTACCTCTCTTTCCTTTTGGCTTAAAAGCATCATCCGATTGGCTTATGAGACTGCCGGACGGCAACCTCCTGAAAGAATCACAGCTCACTCCACTAGGGCTGTGGCTTCCACATGGGCCTTCAAGAACGAGGCTTCTGTTGACCAGATATGTAAGGCAGCGACTTGGTCTTCACTGAACACTTTTGCCAAATTTTACAAATTTGATACTTTTGCTTCTTCGGAGGCTATTTTTGGGAGAAAGGTTTTGCAAGCTGTGGTGCCTTCCGTTTAGGTAACCTGATTTGCTCCCTCCCTTCATCCGTGTCCTAAAGCTTTGGTATTGGTTCCCACAAGTAAGGATGACGCCGTGGACCGGACACACCAATGTTGGAGAAAACATAATTTATGCTTACCTGATAAATTACTTTCTCCAACGGTGTGTCTGGTCCACGGCCCGCCCTGGTTTTTTAATCAGGTCTGATGAATTATTTTCTCTAACTACAGTCACCACGGTACCATATGGTTTCTCCTATATATATTTCCTCCTGTCCGTCGGTCGAATGACTGGGGTGGGCGGAGCCTAGGAGGGACTATATGGCCAGCTTTGCTGGGACTCTTTGCCATTTCCTGTTGGGGAAGAGAATATCCCACAAGTAAGGATGACGCCGTGGACCGGACACACCGTTGGAGAAAGTAATTTATCAGGTAAGCATAAATTCTGTTTTTACAGGTTGTTAGACTAGAAGCTAAAACTTCTAGTTTTGCTGTTGTAGCCCGCACTTTATTATGGTTGAAATCCTGGTTTGCAGACGTTTCCTATAAAGTCAAGCTTCTGACGATTCCTTACAAGGGCAAAACCTTGTTTGGACCCAGTTTGGCAGAAATGATCTCTTATATAACGGGTGGAAAAGGGTCTTTTCTACCTCAAGATAAGAAGAATAGGCCTAAAGGATGTCAGAGTAATTTTCGTTCCTTTCGTAACTTCAGAGGAAAGCCTTCCCCTTTTTCTTCCAAGCAGGAACAATCCAAGTCTTCTTGGAAACCCAATCAGTCTTGTAACAAGGGGAAACAATCAAAGAAACCTGAAACTGATCCCAAATCAGCATGAAGGGTTTTCCCCTGATCCAGGATTGGATCAGGTTGGGGGCAGACTTTCTCAGTTCTCTAAAGCCTGGATACAAGATGTCCCAGATGCCTGGACTGTGGACATAGTATCCCAGGGTTACAAATTGGAATTCAAGACTTTTCCTTTTACAGACTTTTCCAAAGGCAGATTCCTTCTCTCAAGATTATCTGCAGACCAGATAAAGAGAGATGCAATCTTGAAATCTTTCCTCCCTGGGAGTGATAGTTCCAGTTCCAGTGCAGGAACAGGGTCTCGGGTTCTACTCCAACCTATTTGTGGTTCCTAAAAAAGAGGGAGCTTTCCGTCCCATTCTAGACCTGAAGTGTCTAAACAAGTTTCTCAAAGTTCCATCCTTCAAGATGGAGACTATATGTTCCATTCTTCCTTTAGTACAAGAGGGCCAGTTCATGACAACCATAAACCTAAAGGATGCATATCTTCATGTTCCTGTTTACAGGGACCATCACAGATTCCTGAGATTTGCCTTTCTGGACAAGCATTTCCAGTTCATGGCCCTTCTATTTGGTCTAGCCACGGCTCCCAGAATTTTTTCAAAAGTTCTGGGGGCTCTTTTGGCAGTGATCCGTTCTCCTGGAATTGCTGTGGCATCCTACCTGGACAACATATTGGTTCAATCGCCATCTTTTTAACAAGCAAAATCTCACACAGAGATATTGTTGTCTTTCCTTCTTTCCCATGATGGCATGTGAATCTGGAAAAAAGATCCCTTTCCCCTGCTACAAGAGTAGTGTTCTTAGGGACCATAATAGATTCTCTATTGAAGCAGATTTTTCTGACAGAAATCAGGAAAAAGAAAATCATTTCCTCTTGCCTCTCTCTTCAGGTTACTGCTCATCCTTCAGTGGCTCAATGTATGGAGGTAATAGGTCTGATGGTGTCTTCCATGGACATCATTCCTTTTCCTCGATTCCATTTGAGAGCTCTCCAGTTGTGCATGCTCAGATAATGGAATGGCGACCATGTGGATTTATCTTAGAGAATAGAGTTAGATCAGTCATCAAGGGATTCTCTACCGTAGTGGATTTCTCAGAAACATCTGTCTCAGATGCACGTGCATTCAGAGACCTTCCAGGGTGATCGTGACCACGGACGCCAGCCTGCTAGGCTGGGGAGCAGTCTGGAACTCGTTAAAAGCTCAATGCCTTTAGACTCGGAAGGAGTCTGTTCTTCCCATCAACATCTTTGAATTGAGGGCGATTTACAATGTTCTATTGTCTAGGCCTCAGTTCTCCTCAGCCCAGTTTATCAGGTTCCAGTCAGACAACATAACCACTGTGGCTTACATCAATCACCAGGGAGGAACTTGGAGTTCCTTAGCCATGAAGGAGGTTACTTGGATTCCCCAAAATTGCCATCCACATTCCGGGAATAAACAACTGGGAAGTGGATTTTCTGAGCAGACAGACTTTTCATCCCGGGGAGAGGTGTTTTCCAGCTTAGTAATCAAATGGTGGGTGTCTGAGTTAGATTTGATGGCGTCATGTCAGAACGCCAAGCTTCCAAGGTACGGTTCAAGGTCAAGAGATCCACAGGCCATTCTGATAGATGCTCTGGCGGTTCCTTGGGTTTTTTTAAGTTGGCATACCTGTTTCCTTCGTTTGCTCTCCTTCCACAAGTCATTGTTTGGATCAAACAGGAGAGGATGTCAGTGATTCTAATAGCCCCTGCATGGCCTCGCGGGATCTGGTTTGCAGACCTAGTGGAGATGTTATCTCTGCCACCTTGGAGACTACCTCTGAGGAAGGACCTCCTGATTCAGGGTCCCTTCCTTCACCAAATCTCATTTCTCTGAAGCTGACAGCTTGGAGATTGAATGCTTAATTCTGTCTAAGCGTGGTTTTTTTGAGTCGGTCATTGAGATCATGATTCAGGCTCACAAGCCTGTTACTAGAAAGATTTACCATAAGATATGGCATAAATATCTTTATTGGTGTGAATCTAAGGGCTACTCTTGGAGTATAATTAGAATTCCTAGAATTTGATCTTTTCTTCAGGAAGGCTAGGAGAAGGGATTGTCAGTCAGTACCCTGAAAGGTCAGATTTATGCTTTATCAGTTTTACTACATAAACGTTTGGCGGATTTGCCAGATGTGCAATCTTTTTGTCAGGCCTTGGTCAAAATCAGGCCTGTCTTTAAGTCTGTTGCTCCTCCTTGGAGCCTTAACCTTGTTCTTAAAGTTTTACAGCTGGCTCCGTTTGAGACGTTGCATTCCATAGACATTAAGTTGTTATATTGGAAGGTTTTGTTTCTTGTTGCTATCTCTTCTGCTCGAGGAGTCTCGGAACTCTCAGCATTACAGTGTGAATACCCTTATCTTATTTTTCATGCTAGTAAGGCGGTTCTTCGTACTAAGATAGGTTTCCTTCCTAAGGTTGTTTCTAATAGAAATATCAATCAGGAAATTGTTGTTCCCTCTCTGTGTCCTAATCCTTCTTCTTCCAAAGAACGTTTGTTACACAATTTGGATGTTGTACGTGCTCTTAAATTCTACTTACAGACGACTAAGGATTTTCGCCAGTCCTCTGCCCTCTTTGTCTGCTTCTCTAATCTGCCCCCCACAACGTCGCCTCCACCTGCCTACACTTATTAACCCCTAATCTGCCGAGTGGACCGCACCGCTATTATAATAAAGTTTTTAACCCCTAATCCGCCTCACTAACCCTATAATAAATAGTATTAACCCCTAATCTGCCCTCCCTAACATCGCCGACACCTAACTTCAAACATTAACCCCTAATCTGCCGACTGGAGCTCACCGCTATTCTAATAAATTTATTAACCCCTAAAGCTAAGTCTAACCCTAACACTAACACCCCCCTAACTTAAATATAATTTTAATCTAAAGAAATTAATTAACTCTTATTAAATAAATTATTCCTATTTAAAGCTAAATACTTACCTGTAAAATAAATCCTAATATAGCTACAATATAAATTATAATTATATTATAGCTATTTTAGGATTAATATTTATTTTACAGGTAACTTTGTATTTATTTTAACCAGGTACAATAGCTATTAAATAGTTAAGAACTATTTAATAGCTAAAATAGTTAAAATAATTACAAAATTACCTGTAAAATAAATCCTAACCTAAGTTACAATTAAACCTAACACTACACTATCAATAAATAAATTAAATAAAATACCTACAATTACCTACAATTAAACCTAACACTATACTATCAATAAATTAATTAAATACAATACCTACAAATAACTACAATGAAATAAACTAACTAAAGTACAAAAAATAAAAAAGAACTAAGTTACAAAAAATAAAAAAATATTTACAAACATAAGAAAAATATTACAGCAATTTTAACCCCTTAACGACCAAGGACGTACGCCACACGTCCTCAAAAAAAAGACAGTTAATGACCGAGGACGTGTGGCGTACGTCCTTGGTCTGGAAAGCAGCTGGAAGCGATCCTGCTCGCTTCCAGCTGCTTTCCGGTTATTGCAGTGATGCCTCGATATCGAGGCATCCTGCAATAACCCCCCTTGGCCATCCGATGCAGAGAGAGCCACTCTGTGGCCCTCTCTGCACCGGACATCGGTGGCCGTTATCGTTGGTGGGTGGGAGCAAGTCTGGGAGGCGGGTGGGCGGCCATCGATGTGCCGAGTGGACTGGAGGGAGGCGGGATCGGGGGTGGGAGGAGCACGGGAGCGCACGCGTGCAGGGGGGGGCGGCGGACGGGCGCGTGCACGGGGCGGGAGCGGGAGGGAACCGCTACACTACAGAAAAATAAACTTGAAAAAGTAAAAAAATAAAACATTTTTGAAAGCTGTAAATAAACAGCTAAGAGATCTGGAAGGGGTGGGGGGTTGATCTTGGGGGGGGGAAGCTACACTACAGAAAAGGTTTTTTTTTTAAAAAAAGGCACATTTTTTCACTAAACTGGGTACTGGCAGACAGCTGCCAGTACCAAAGATGGCGCCCATTAAGGCAGAGGGGGAGGGTTAGAGAGCTCTTTGGTGGGGGTTCAGTGAGGCTGGGGGCTAAGGGGGGATCCTACACAGCAGCATATGTAAATATGCTAAAAAACACACAAAAAAAGCCCAAATATAGCTTTTATTTTAGTACTGGCAGAGTTTCTGCCAGTACTTAAGATGGCGGGGACAATTGTGGGGTGGGGGAGGGAAGAGAGCTGTTTGGGAGGGATCAGGGGGTCTCATGTTTCAGGTGGAAGGCTGAGCTCTACACTAAAGCTAAAATTAACCCTGCAAGCTCCCTACAAGCTACATAATTAACCCCTTCACTGCTAGCCATAATACACGTGTGAAATGCAGCGGCATTTGGCGGCCTTCTAATTACCAAAAAGCAACGCCAAAGCCATATATGTCTGCTATTTCTGAACAAAGGGGATCCAAGAGAAGCATTTACAACCATTTGTGCCATAATTGCACAAGCTGTTTGTAAATGATTTCAGTGAGAAACCTAAAATTGTGAAAAATTTAACGTTTTTTTTTTAATTTGATCGCATTTGGCGGTGAAATGGTGGCATGAAATATACCAAAATTGGCCTAGATCAATACTTGGGGTTGTCTACTACACTACACTAAAGCTAAAATTATCCCTAAAACCTCCCTACATGCTCCATAATTAACCCCTTCACTGCTGGGCATAATACACGTGTAGTGCGCAGTGGCATTTAGCAGCCTTCTAATTACTAAAAAGCAACGCCAAAGCCATATATGTCTGCTATTTCTGAACAAAGGGGATCCCAGAGAAGAATTTACAACCATTTAAGCCATAATTGCACAAGCTGTTTGTAAATAATTTCAGTGAGAAACCAAAAGTTTGTGAAAAAATTTGTAAAAAAGTGAATGATTTTTTGTATTTAATCGCATTTGGCGGTGAAATGGTGGCATGAAATATACCAAAATGGGCCTAGATGAATACTTTGGGATGTCTACTAAAAGAAATATATATATATACATGTCAATGGATATTCAGAGATTCCTGAAAGATATTAGTGTTCTAATGTAACTAGCGCTAATTTTGAAAAATAATGGTTTGGAAATAGCAAAGTGCTACTTGTATTTATGGCCCTATAACTTACAAAAAAAGCAAAGAACATGTAAACATTGGGTATTTCTAAACTCAGGACAAAATTTAGAAACTATTTAGCATGGGTGTTTTTTGGTGGTTGTAGATGTGTAACAGATTTTGGGGGTCATAGTTAGAAAAAGTGTGTTTTTTTCAATTTTTTCCTCATATTTTATAAATTTTTTTATAGTAAATTATAAGATATGATGAAAATAATGGTATCTTTAGAAAGTCCATTTAATGGCGAGAAAAACTGTATATAATATGTGTGGGTACAGTAAATGAGTAAGATGAAAATTACAGCTAAACACAAACACCGCAAAAATGTAAAAATAGCCTTGGTCCCAAACGGACAGAAAATGGAAAAGTGCTGTGGTCATTAAGGGGTTAAACTAATTACACCTACTCTAAGCCCCCTAATAAAATAACAAAGCCCCCCAAAATAAAAAAATGCCCTACCATATTCTAAATTACTAAAGTTCAAAGCTCTTTTACCTTACCAGCCCTGAACAGGGCCCTTTGCGGGGCATGCCCCAAGAAATTCAGCTCTTTTTCCTGTAAAAAAAACACATACAATACCCCCCCCCAACATTACAACCCACCACCCACATACCCCTAATCTAACCCAAACCCCCCTTAAATAAACCTAACACTAAGCCCCTGAAGATCTTCCTACCTTATCTTCACCATACCAGGTATCACCGATCCGTCCTGGCTCCGATATCTTCATCTAAGCCCAAGCGGGGGCTAGACATCCATCATCCGACGGCTGAAGAAGTCCAGAAGAGGCTCCAAAGTCTTCATCCTATCCGGGAAGAAGAGTAGATCCGGACCAGCAACCATCTTCTTCCAAGCGGCATCTTCTATCTTCATCCGATGAGGACCGGCTCCATCTTGAAGACCTCCACCGCGGACCCATCTTCTTCCGACGACGACTTACCGATGAATGACGGTTCCTTTAAGGGACGTCATCCAAGATGGCGTCCCTCGAATTCCGATTGGCTGATAGGATTCTATCAGCCAATCGGAATTAAGGTAGGAAAATTCTGATTGGCTGATGGAATCATCCAATCAGAATCAAGTTCAATCCGATTGGCTGATCCGATCAGGAGATTATTGTTCCCTCACTGTGTCCTAATCCTTCTTCAAAGAAAGAACGTCTTTTACACATTCTTGACGTGGTTCATGCTTTAAAGTTTTATTTACAAGCTACTAAAGATTTTCGTCAAACATCTGCATTGTTTGTTGTCTACTCTGGACAGAGGAAAGGCCAAAAGGCTTCAGCAACTTCTCTTTCCTTTTGGTTAAGAAGTATAATCCGCTTATCTTATGAGACTGCTGGCCAGCAGCCTTCTGAAAGAATTACAGCTCATTCCACTAGAGTGGTGGCTTCCACATGGGCTTTTAAAAATGAGGCTTCTGTTGAACAGATTTGTAAGGCGGCGACTTGGTCTTCTCTTCATACTTTTTCTAAATTCTACAAATTTGATACTTTTGCTTCTTCAGAGGCTATTTTTGGGAGAAAGGTCTTAAAGGCAGTGGTGCCTTCCGTTTATGCGCCTGCCTTGTCCCTCCCTTCATCCGTGTCCTTTAGCTTTGGTATTGGTATCCCACAAGTAATGGATGAATCCTTGGACTGGATACACCTTACAAGAGAAAACAAAATGTATGCTTACCTGATAAATTTATTTCTCTTGTGGTGTATCCAGTCCACGGCCCGCCCTGTCATTTTAAGGCAGGTGTTTTTTATTTTTAAACTACAGTCACCACTGCACCCTATAGTTTCTCCTTTCTCTTGCTTGTCTTCGGTCGAATGACTGGAGGTGGCAGTTAGTGGAGGAGCTATATAGACAGCTCTGCTGTGGGTGATCCTCTTGCAGCTTCCTGTTGGGAAGGAGAATATCCCACAAGTAATGGATGAATCTGTGGACTGGATACACCACAAGAGAAATAAATTTATCAGGTAAGCATAAATTTTGTTTTTAGCAATATATGTGCAATTCAAAAATCTCCTTCATGATACCAAGCCATGTTCCTGAACCAATTAGTGTGCTTGATACTACAATTTTAAGCTGAAGAGTCATCAGCACGGTAGTTAATTCTTTTCCCGACACACTAAAAACCCACCTTTTCTTTTGCTACTTTGTGCTCCTCAGTTATTCAGTCAGCTGCAACTGTTATTTTCCTAAATGCGTAGTTTCTGTGGAGGGGGTTAGAATTCCTAATAACTGCAAGCACCGGCTAAAAAAAAGGCAGAAATTTGATCATCTTTGCATACTTTTTTCTAAATTCTGCCACTTTGATTTGCTCGCTTATTCTGAGGCATCTTTTGGTAGAAAAGTCCCCTAGGCCACAATGTCTGGTAATGTGGTCCCTGCCTTTTCAAAAAAGTTTTATCCAGTCCAATTACTCATGGATGCCACAGCTTGAGTATTAGTTTCTAGGAGTAATGACTTGTGGACTCTCACCACTCTATGAAAGAAAGCAAAAAGTTATGCTTACCTTATAAATGTATTTCTTTCATGGCAGTTTGCACCTTATTTTCCCTGATTTGTCCTTTCCTACCTTTCTACTTCTCCTTGCTTGGCTATACATCAGACTGGAAAACCAGAGAAGTGGGAGGGATTATGTCCTCCTAGTGGCAAGGAGTTGAATCTCACGAGTGCTCATGGACTCTCACCCCCATAAAAGAAATGAATTAACAGGTAAGCATACATTTTGTTTTTTATTTTTGTGAAGAAATTCTGTTGTGAGGAGATTCCATTTCAAATTGTCAATTTTTTTACTGGCTGTTACTTTCTTTTGAGCTGGGAATATTGCTTCAAAGTATATTGTAGTGCACTGGGCAGCAGTGAAAAGCGATGAGAGTGCCACATAGTGTATATGCAGCTATAGACAAGACATAAACAAATGACATTTGCTGTGTTTCAATAAAACTTTATTTAAAGACACTCAAATTTACATTTTATATCATTTTCAAGTGTCATTAAATATTTTTATTATGTTTAAATATTATTTTTTTTTATTATTTTTTTGCCTATCCCTGTTTTAAACTTATGACAGTGTTAGCTTATTTTACCTTAGAATTTTATAAAGTTACTGCCCTCTGAAGCTTCCTCTACATGTTTCTTGTAAAATGCTACTACAAATACTGGCACAACATATTGCTTAAGAAATGTTAACTTTACAAGCCTACCTCAGTATGCCTTCATGACAAGATACTAAGGGGCTAATTTATCATGGCCCGAATTGGGCCAAATACCCCTGTTTCTGCATGAGCCTTCAGGCTCGCAGGAAACAGGCATTAAGAAGCAGCGGTCTTAAGACCACTGCTCCTTAAAGGGACACTCAGGTTAAATTAAATTTTCATAATTCATATACAGCATGTCAATTTAAACAACTTTCCAATTTACTTTCATTAAAAGAGATGTGTTCAGTCTTTTATATTTACAACTTTTGTGTCACCAGATCCTACTGAGCATGTGCAAGAATTCAGATTATACGTACATGCATTTGTGATTGGCTGATTGCTATCACATGGTACAAGGGGAGTGGAAATATACATAACTTTAAAATTTGTTATAAAAAAATGTACTACTCATTTGAAGTTCAGACTAAGTGCTATTGCATTGTCTTGTTATCTTGCATTTGTTGATTATGCAAATCTAATTTGTTGACTGGTCCTTTAACTCCTCCCCTGCTTCTGAGGCTGTGGACATCAATCCACCCGATCGTGTATGATCAGGTTGATTGACACCCCCTGCTAGCATCCAATCTACTGCTGCGAATCTGTAGGGGGCGGCATTGCACAAGCAGTTCTCGTGAACTGCTTGTGCAATATTAAATGCCGACAGCATATGTTGTTGGCATTCAGCGATGTCTGGCAGGCGTGATCATCTACAGCGGATCATGTCCACCAGACATTGATAAATCGGCCCCTAAGTTTCAGCAAAAGATATAGAGGGGCCGAAATATCAAGCTCCAAATGGAGCTTGATGCCCCTTGTTTCCGGCGAGCCTGAAGACCGCTGCTCCATAAAGGCCGCTGCTCCATAATTTGTCCACCTGTTCTGAGACGGTGGACAGAAATCAACCCGATCGAATACGATCGGGTTGATTGACACCCCCTGCTAGCGGCCAATTGCCTGTGAATCTGCAGGGGGCGGTATTGCACAATCAGTTCTGGTGAACTGCTGGTGCAATGATAAATGCCGACAGCATACGCTGTCGGCATTTATCGATGTGTGGCGGACATGATACACTGCATTGTTTCATGTCCGCTCACACATTAATAAATATGCCCCAAAGAGAAAAAGCAAATTTAGTTACAGAAGCAAATTGGAAAATGTTTATTTTTAAATCTGATGCAGATCGATGCTTGTGTCATTCCAGCTGTTTCAAATTCAAATTCGACTCTATTTGACCCTCTTCCCAATTTATCAAACATTCAACAGGTAAGCTTGCGTCAATTCTGACGCAGCATACCTATTGTTCAAACCGCCACCCTTGAGGTTGCGAATGCCATAGAAATCAATAGGAGTCTGAAAACACAGAAAGGTTATGTTCGATGCTGCAATACAATTAAGCATATTAGATAATAAAAGTAAATAAGAAACTTTATGAAAATTGTATACTCTTTCTAAATCAAACAATATTATTGCTCCAAATTTGGTGCAAAGTATTGCTCCAAATTTGGTGCAAAGTATTGCTCCAAATTTAGTGCACTAGTTTATATAGGGATAAAAATACTCCTAAACAACCCACAAACTAGTGAAATTTTCCACCACTTTTAATTGGGACATGCATAATCACATGATTTATGGCATCAGACAATCTGATTTAAATATACATATTCTACTATCACTAACGAATCAAATTGCTCGATACTTATTGATCACTCATCAGAACTTGTAAGTGCCATTTGTTACATTGTGTATTATACTTTGAAAGTATGTTTATGCGAAATAAGTATTAAAGTTAAACATTGATGATGACATTAGGACACACAGTGTAATATTTTAGACAATGATTTTAAAATTTGAATGATGTTTGATTCAATATAATCTTATGTTGAGCTCAAAGGGATAGTTTGCCTAACATTAAACTGCTATGATTCAGATACAGCAGAAATTAAAATCACCTCTTTACTGACATGCTATTTTCAGTGTTTTTCGTCCTTCTCTTGAATTTCATTTTCATTAAGAAATGCCATCTTATATGCCAGCCCATTTTATAACACCTGTGTAGGGGTGGTATTTAAAACTAGACTGCAATCAGGTGGGGTTACACAGGTGCAGAGAGAAAACTGGCCCAGCTCTTAAAATATCCATTGATTGCAAATAAATACATATGATGCCCTGATTACATGTTATATTCACAATTATTCCTGCTCATAATAATAATAAATTTACACTATATACATATAGTGGTATACATAAACACAGATATATAAAAGACAACATTGTTTTGAACAAAAAAGGAATTTAGGGACATGTAAATATGTTTGCAAAAGATTTCGGACATAACACAAATATACTGTATATACAAGTATGTGCAAAGATATATGTACAAATTCTAGTATTAATAATCATTTAAAAAAAAAACATGAGATAGGCATATTATGATTTCTAGAAATACAAATACACCTTAATTTATGTGGAAATATCATATATCAGTTTTTTGTCTAACAAATACATAGAAAATAACTTTCTATGAGATATTATGGTTTGTTCAGGTTTAAATATAGCTATTTCTTGGACATTAACAGATGAAAAATAAAAGACTAGCTTTAGAGAAATGTGCTTGTTCATGGACAGTAATGAAATGGTATTAATAAAGTTGGAAAAAACAGAATATCCACAACATCGATGACTCGTATTTATCAACAGTCCGATGCTCATTGCTCCGTACTTGACGCGCGTGTTTTTGGCAGACTTTTTAATAAATAAGGCCTTTGTATGTAGATTTGCGGCAGCGTTGTCTAGTGAGCGTATTGACTCCAGAGAATATGTTGAGATTGACAAAATGATAAATAGGCCCCAGCGAGTCTAGCAATAAGCCAGTTCCAGCATCTCTCCTATGTGAAACGGCTGCAACCACTGCGCCTGTGTTGGGGTGTGCGTGCATTATATCCTAAGATTTTGGTATAAGTGGGAGTGTTCAACAGTGTGTCGGACAGCCCATGAATGTGGGCTATCGTCTCTTATGTTACAATGGAAAAAAGATTTCGGCTTTCTGCGCACAAGCGCTAACCCGACATGCGCAGAAAGCCGAAGTGAGAATATTTTGTGACCATGTTAATGCATTCCCCCTTAGAAGTCAATGGAGCAAGAAAAATTGGAAAAAAATCCTGATTGCATTTTCTCAAGTGCTCTAAGCAGACATGAAAATATGAATATTTCACATTCCAATGTTCTTCACCTAGCTGAATATGTTGTATTTTTTCATAAATATATATATATATATATATATATATATATTTCCGTCTTGGACAGGTTTCCGCCTTATACAGTTAGTGACTGATTGAGTGTCTTTTGACATGCGCAAAATCCAAAATGGCAGAATAATGTTACTTTATTGGTCATGAAGCCAGTCTGACCTGCAATGCCGCAAGGGAGCGTGGGACTGGATTCTTGACCAATCAGGAAGTCGGACGGCAGATAATGACCTGCGACCCGGCTTCCTGATTGGCTGGGAAGCCATTTGCATGTTCCCTCGTGGCACTGCAGGTCTCCCTCTGACCGTCAGTTCCGGTATCGGAGCATTTGGGCGCAAATGCTCAGAATCAATCAATTACTGTCTTCGCTTTCCTCTTTACTTCGCCATTGCCAGCTAACCATTCTTCCATGATTTTCTCTTTATTTTCTCTTTATTTTTGATAGCTTCATAAATTTGCGTTTTACCACACTTAAATTTCTTAATGCATTGTTTTACAGACAACTTATCTTTTGT
Organism: Bombina bombina; assembly: GCF_027579735.1. Classification (NCBI taxonomy): domain Eukaryota; kingdom Metazoa; phylum Chordata; class Amphibia; order Anura; family Bombinatoridae; genus Bombina; species Bombina bombina. The sequence continues at coordinate 610,288,484 of NC_069501.1, read as the reverse complement.
GTAGGCCTCAATCACTTTCACTTTTGCAGCGAGAGTAAGAGTGTTTCACTTTCTAGGAGCCATTCTATGTCCCACACCCCTTCTGTTTCAGTGTCCTTCCCACACCCCTTCCGTTTCAGCGTCCTTCCCACACCACTTCCGTTTCCGCGTCTGTTCCATCGTTTCAGCGTTCCCACACCACTTCTGTTCCAGCGTTGCCACACCCCTTCCGCATTACATTCTCCGGCTTATCCAGGTAGCTGAACATAATGTATATGCACTTATTACTGGGACAGCATTCCGTTTCCACGTGGACAGGTTAAGTCTTATCCAGGTAGTTAAACAATGTAAGTATAACACTAAGCGCTGGGACTGTGGAATATTTCCATCATGGACAGGTTTTCGTGTTATGCAGAGTCTGTTTTGGACAGTTTTCACTGTATATATATATGATAATTTTTTGTTAAAATAAATAGCTATTCTTTTTTAAATTTTTTAGATATAGATATATATGAACTTTTAAATATATTTTTGATATGCTTTGTGATACTTTTTTGTCTTGCATAACAGTTAACCAGAGCTCTTAGGTCAAAGTAATCATTCTAGCGTAAATGCAATTTCTCTCAAGCATTAGTATTTACTTTCAACTTGTATTATGAAAGCTCCTTCCGACATGTGAAAACAGGTGCAATAAACCAGATATCGCTCACGTGAAACAGCATGCAACTCGTAATCTGGTCCATAGAGAGTTTATGTGAAGCAACAGGAGGCTGGTACATGAGTAATCTGCTTCGCTAGGAAGGCAAATTTACATGGAAACTTTCAAGAGTAATGTATTTTTATTTTGTATTGATAATATAACTTAAATGTTTTTAAAGGGACAGTAGATGTAAGAAAAGGACAGCAGAACATTTGTTATCAGTCTAAGGCCTACTTTCCATTGATGTGGTAAATTGTAGAAACTGGTGAAAAGATTTATCTCCATTAGTCTATGGAGATTTTTTATGTTACCAGCAGTTTCTAAAGTTTACCACTTCAATGGAAACTAGGCCTAAGAGGGCTGGGCTCTACTTTTTTATTCTTAGGTGGTTTAGCCAACTGGATGGCGACCATGCACCTCAACTGAGATACTTTAGCATGGCACCCTGCTTCCTTGAGCAATCCTCTGTATATAGTGCTGTGCTTGTTAGTAGATAACTACTGCGCATGCATGAAGAAACAGGGAGCATGTGCTAAAAACTCAATTGGGAAAGGCTCACATCTTTTTCTTGTCTACAGGGAGTGCAGAATTATTAGGCAAATGAGTATTTCTCTTGTTAAGTGTATCCAGTCCACGGATCATCCATTACTTATGGAATATATTCTCCTTCCCAACAGGAAGCTGCAAGAGTCCACCCACAGCAAAGCTGCTATATAGCTCCTCCCCTAACTGCCATATTCAGTCATTCTCTTGCAAGCCTCAACATAGATAGGAGGTTGTGAGAGTCTGTGGTGCTTTCTACTTAGTTTATTCTTCAATCAAAAGTTTGTTATTTTTAAATGGCACCGGAGTGTGCTGTTTATCTCAGGCAGTATTTGGAAGAAGAATCTGCCTGCGTTTTTCTATGATCTTAGCAGACGTAACTAAGATCCATTTGCTGTTCTCACACATTCTGAGGAGTGAGGTACTTCAGAGGGGGAATGGCGTGCAGGTTTTCCTGCAGATAAGGTATGTGCAGTAAAATATTTTTCTAGGAATGGAATTGACTAAGAAAATACTGCTGATACCGAAGTAATGTAAGTAAAGCCTTAAATGCAGCGATAGCGACTGGTATCAGGCTTATTAATAGAGATACATACTCTTGTAAAAATGTGTTTTAAAACGTTTGCTGGCATGTTTAATCGTTTTTTAACATATGTTTGGTGATAAAACTTATTGGGGCCTAAGTTTTTTCCACATGGCTGGCTTAAATTTTGCATAGAAACAGTTTCCTGAGGCTTTCCACTGTTATAGTATAAAAGTTACAGTTGGTGCAGTTAAAATTACAAACAGTGACATTCAGCTTCCCTCAGCAGTCCCCTGCATGCTATAGGACATCTCTGAAGGGCTCAAAAGGGCTTCAAAAGTAGGAGCTGTTATGACTGTTTAAAACATATTTTTCGTTTTGTTAATCTGTTTTTTGTATTAAGGGGTTAATCATCCATTTGCAAGTGGGTGCAATGCTCTGCTAACTTGTTACATACACTGTAAAAATTTTGTTAGTTTAACTGCCTTTTTTCACTGTTATTTCAAATTTTGGCAAAATTTGTTTCTCTTAAAGGCACAGTAACGTTTTATATATTTGCTTGTTAACTTGATTTAAAGTGTTTTCCAAGCTTACTAGTCTCATTATTAGTCTGTTCTAACATGTCTGACATAGAGGAAGCTCTGTGTTCATTATGTTTTAAAGCCATGGTGGAACCCCATCTTAGAATGTGTACCAGATGTACTGATTTCATGTTAAACAATAAAGATCATTTTTTGTCTTTAAAAACATTATCACCAGAGGATTCTGTCGTGGGGGTAGTTATGCCGACTAACTCTCCCCACGTGTCAGACCTTTTGACTCCCGCTTTAGGGACTCACGCTCAAATGGCGCCAAGTACATCAAGGGCACCCATAGCGTTTCTTTACCAGGGGATTCTGTCGAGGGGAAAGTTATGCCGACTGACTCTCCCCACGTGTCAGACCCTTCGACTCCCGCTTCAGGGACTCACGCTCAAATGGCGCCAAGTACATCAAGGGCGCCCATAGCGTTTATTTTACAAGACATGGCAAAGGTGGTGAATAATATTCTGGCAGCAGTATTAGTCAGACTACCTGAAATTAAAGGAAAGCAGTTAGCTCTGGGGGTAGATACAGAGCATACAGACGCTTTAAGAACCATGTATGATACTACCTCACAATATGCTTAGTCTGTGGGTGATTTTTTTTTTTTGACTCAGGGAAGATGATTTAACCTGATTCTGATATTTCTACATTTAAAATTTATGCTTGAGAACCTCCACTTGTTGCTCAGGGAGGCTTTGGCTGCTCTGAATGAATGTGTACAATCACAGGGCCAGAGAAATTGTGTAGACTGGATAAATAATATGCAGTGCCGGTGTGTACTGATGTTTTTCCAATACCTAAAGAGGTTTACTAAAAAATTTTTTTTAATAAGGAATGGGATAGACCAGGTGTGCCGTTCTCTTCCCCTCCTATTTTTTAGAAGAATGTTTTCTAATAGTTACCACCACACGGGACTTCTGGCAGACAGTTCCTAAGGTGGAGAGAAGTGTTTCTACTCTAGCTAAGCGTACCACTACCTTTGACGAGGACAGTTGTGCTTTTTAGATCCAATGGATAAAAAATGTTTATTCAACAGGGTTTTATCCTGCAGCCCCTTGCATACTTTGCTTCTGTCACTGCTGCTGCGGCGTTCTGGGTTGAGTCTCTTGATGAGGCTTTACAGTTAAGCGACTCCATTGGATGAATATATTTGACAAGCTTATGCTAGCCAATTCCTTTGTTTTCTGATGCCTTGTTCATTTGACTAGACTAACGGCTAAGAATTCTGTTTTTTACTATACTGGCGCGCAGAGCGCTATGGCTTATATCATGGTCAGCTGTCGTGACTTTAATAAATAAGCTACTTAACTTCCCTTCAAGGGGCAGACCCTATTCGGGCCTGGTTTGAAGGAGATTATTGCTTATATCACTGGAGGAAAAGATCATGCCCTTCCTCAGGATAGGTCTAAATCAAGGGCAAAAAAAAAAAGTCTAATTTTCGTACCTTTTAAAAACTTCAGGGCAGGTGTGGCATCCTCTTCCTCTAAGGCAAAACAAGAGGGAATTTTTGATCAGTCCAAGGCGGTCTGGAGACAATCGGACCTGGAACAAAGATAAGCAGGCCAAGGAGCCTGCTGCTGCCTCTAAGGCAGCATGAAGGAACGGACCCCTATCCGGTAACGGATCCTATAGGGGGCAGACTTTCATTCTTTGCCCAGGCGTGGGCAAGAGATGCCCAGGATCCCTAGGCATTGGAATTTATATCCCAGAGATATCTTCTGGATTTCAAAGATTCCCCCCCCAAAAAAGGGGAGATTTCGCCTTTCACAATTATCTGCAAACCAGATAAAGAAGGAGGCATTCTTACATTGTGTACGAGATCCATCCAGTTCCAAGAGAGGAACAGGGACAGAGTTTTTACTCAAATCTGTTTGTGGTTCCCAAGGAGAGGGAACCTTCAGACCTATTTTGGATCTAAAGATCTTAAACAAATTCCTCAGAATTCCGTCATTTAAGATGGAAACTATTCGTACCATCTTAACTATGATCCAGGAGAGTCAATAGAGGACTACAATGGATTTGAAGGATGCTTATCCTCACATTGTGATGCATAAAGATCACCATCGTTTTTTCAGGTTTGCCTTTCTAGACAGGCATTACCAGTTTGTAGCTCTTTCCTTTGGGATATCTACAGCCCCAAGAATCTTTATGGAGGTTCTGGGGTCGCTTTGGCGGTCCTTAGACCGCGGGGCATAGAAGTGGCCCCTTATTTAGACGACATCCTGATACAGGCGTCAAACATCCAAATTGCCCAGTCTCATACGGACGTAGTACTGGCATTTCTGAGATCACATGGGTGGAAAGTGAACAAGGAAAGAGTTCTCTATCCCCAATCTCAAGGGTTTCCCTCCTAGGGACTCTGATAGATTCTGTAGAAATGAAAATTTACCTGACGGAGTCCAGGTTGTCAAAGTTTTTAAATTTCTGCCGTGTTTTTTTCATCCCATCCGCGCCCTTCGGTGGCTCAGTACATGAATGAAATCGGCTTAATGGTAGCGGCAAGGGACATAGTACCGTTTGCACGTCTACATTTCAGACCGCTGCAACTATGCATGCTCAGTCAGAGGAACGGGGATTACACAGATTTGTCCCCCTGTTAAACCTGGACCAAGAGACCAGAGATTCTCTTCTCTGGTGACTATGTCAGGTCCATCTGTCCAAGGGTATGACCTTCCGCAGGTCAGATGGGACAATTGTTACAATAGATGCCAGCCTTTTAGGTTGGGATGCAGTCTGGAACTCCCTGAAGGCTCAGGGATAGTGGACTTAGGAGGAGACCCTCCTTCTAATAAATATTCTGGAACTGGGAGTGATATTCCATGCTCTTCAGACTTGGCCTCAGTTAGCAACTCTGAGGTACATCATACTCAGTCGGACAATATACACGACTGTGGCTTACATCAGCCATCAAGGGGGAACAGAAGTTCCCTAGCGATGTTAGAAGTCTTACAATAATTTACTGGACAGAGACTCACTCTTGTCTATCAGCTATCCATATCCCAGGTGTTGAGAACTGGGAGGTGGATTTTCTAAGTCGTCAGACTTTTCTTCCGGGGAGTGGGATTTCCTCCGGAGGTCAAGACCAAGCAGGAGAGGGCTTTGGTGTTTTTGACAGTGCCTGCGTAGCCACGCAGGACCTGGTATGCAGATCTGGTGGACATGTCATCCTTTCCATCACGGTCTCTGCTTCAGAGACAGGTCCCTCTACCTCAGGGTCCTTTCAACCATCTAAATAGAATCAATCTGAGATGGACTGCCTGGAGACTAAACGCTTGATGTTATCAAAGCATGGCTTCTCCGAGTCAGTCATTGATACCTTAATACAGACATGAAAGCCTGTCTCTAGGAAAATTGAACATAGATATGGTGTAAATATCTGATTGTTATGAATCCAAGGGTTACTCATGGAGTAAAGTCTGGATTCCCAGGATATTATCTTTTCTCCAAGATGTTTTTGAGAAAAGGGTTGTCAGCTAATTCCTTAAAAGGGGACAGATTTTTACTCTGTCTATTTTTTTGCACAAGCGTCTGGCAGGTATTCTAGACGTTCAGGCATTTGGTCAGGCTTTGGTTAGATCCAAGCCTGTGTTTAAAACTGTTGCTCCGCCATGGAGCTTAAACCTGATTCTTAAGGTTCTTCAAGAAGTTCCGTTTGAACCTTTTTTGTTCCATAGATATCAATCTTTATCTTGGAAAGTTCCTTTTGGGTAGCTAATTCCTCGACTCGTAGAGTCTCCAAGTTATCTGTGTTACAATGTGATTCTCCTTATCTGGTCCTTCGTACGGATAAGGTAGTACTGCGTACCAACCGGGGTTTTTTCCTAAGGTGGTATCTAACAAGTACATCACTCAAGAGATAGTTGTTCCATGCTTGTATCCTAATCTTTCCTCAAAGAAGGAACGTCTATTACACAATATTGGACGTGGTTTGTGCTTTAAAGTTTTACTTACAAGCTACTACAGTTTTCATCAAACGTTCACCTTGTCTATTCTGGACAGAGGAGAGGTCAAAAGACTTCAGCAGCCTCTCTGTCTTTTTGGTTAAAAAGCATAATTCATTTAGCTTATGAGACTGCTGGACAGCAGCCTCCTGAAGGGATTACAGCTCATTCTACTAGAGCTGTGGTTTTCACTTGGGCCTTTTTTAAATGTGGCTTCTGTTGAACAGATTTACAAGACGGAGTCTTGGTCTGCGCTTCATACTTTTCAAATTTAACAAATTTGATACCTTGCTTCTTCGGAGGCTATTTTTGGGAGAAAGGGTTTTTTACAGGCAGTGGTAACTTCCGTTTAAGTACCTGCCTTGTCCCTCCCATCATCCGTGTACTTTAGCTTTGGTATTGGTATTCCATAAGTAATGGATGATCCGTGGACTGGATACACTTAACAAGAGAAAACATAATTTATGCTTACCTGATAAATTTATTTCTCTTGTAGTGTATCCAGTCCACGGCCCGCCCTGTCACTTTAAGGCAGGTAATTTTTTCATTTGAACTACAGTCACCACTGCACCCTATGGTTTTTCCTTTCTCTGCATGTTTTCGGTCGAATGACTGAATATGGCAGTTAGGGGAGGAGCTATATAGCAGCTTTGCTGTGGGTGGACTCTTGCAGCTTCCTGTTGGGAAGGAGAATATATTCCATAAGTAATGGATGATCCGTGGACTGGATACACTACAAGAGAAATAAATTTATCAGGTAAGCATAAATTATGTTTTTGACCACATCATCCTCTTTATGCATGTTGTCTTACTCCAAGCTGTATAGGCTCAAAAGCCTACTACCAATTAAGCATATTAGGTGATGTGCATCTCTGTAATGAGAAGGGGTGTGGTCTAATGACATCAACACCCTATATCAGGTGTGCATAATTATTAGGCAACTTCCTTTCCTTTGGCAAAATGGGTCAAAAGAAGGACTTGACAGGCTCA